>NC_074677.1:35612747-35782421 GCF_029448725.1 Salvelinus fontinalis
GATGTTAATTCATCAATCAAGTACAAGGGAGGAGCGAAAACCCGCAGACACTCGGCCCTCTGTGGAATGAGTTTGACACCTGTGCTGTAAGGGTTGAGGTCAGGAATGGTGGTAAGGTAAGCTGATCCTACGGGCAGCTTCTACCTGCATTTGCATGGTACGGGATAGCTGGGAGAAAATGTCTCCTGCATATACACATCCTCCCTTAAAGCCTCCCTCTCCCTGCTCAGGAGACCTACCTAACACAAATCTCCTGCTGACCCATATTCATATTTCTCTAATGACCCATTTCCATAACAACCAATGGCTCTTTCCCGGAGTGACGGATGATGTTTTCCGTATGATGTTAAAAGTTTCGCCTCAGTACTGAGATGACCCTGGGGTGGTGCTGGACTGAGGACGCTTCTGTAGTGGAGACATTAAGCAGGGCAGTGTTTGCCCTGTGCTCAGACACACTGGCCTCCACACCTGTGGAGCATTGGTATGCAGCAAACTCAGATGGTCCTACCAACCCCCCCCCCCGACCCCGGCCCCAGCCCACTTCCAACTCACCCTCTTCCTGATGTGGCCCCTCCACAACTAGGTCAATGTCAGCCCCCTCACTCTTAAAGACACAGTATATTATGTCATAAGGAACAGCTGAATGCAATGCAGTGTTAAAGAACCATGTGGAAACATTTAATGTACAGAGTAAAATAGGTCATGTTTAGAATTTAGACAAATACAATATGCATATACTGTAAAACGTTCATTTAAAGGTCATGCGTTTTACAGAAAAGATTCATGCTTTATTTTACAGTCTGCTTATTTACTTAGACATTACAGAGTAAAATAATAATTGCATAATGATGACATTTTAGTCTTTTGAGAAATTATTTGAAACAAGCAACACTTTGTACGATTTAGTACTTGCTGAATGCCAGCTAAAACTGGACTGTCGAATAGAGTGCTACCCAGAAGACGGTATATAGAACATTAATATAAAGACAGTTTAGACAGTAATAAACATACACAGTTCATACAGTGAAGGAAGAGTTTTCACAGTGAGCTAGAATTCATGTAAATAAAAAAACCTCTGTGTCCCCAGGCTGCAGCGCGTCACCAGTGTTCCTTCCTGGTGTCTCTGCATGTGCGTGAGTTCTACAGGATGGGGATGTGTCTAGACTGGCTGAAGGGTCTACAGTACGCCCCTCAGAGACTGAGGAACCTCAACGAGATCAACAAGATCCTAGCACACAGGCCCTGGCTCATCACCAAAGAGCACATTCAGGTTAGAACACAGACGTGCATAAAACCTACTCATATTCAAGTACATTATCTACATATGCACATACAATATATATATATATCTATTCACTAACACACACACACACACACACACGTATGCATGACTTTTATCCACGTACTCACATATAAAGTAACTCCCACTAAACGTTTTTCTCTCCTCCCTCTACCTCAGAACTTGGTGAAGACAGGGGAGCACAGTTGGTCTTTGGCAGAGCTGGTCCATGCTGTGGTCATATTGGCCCATTTCCATTCCCTGGCCAGCTTTGTGTTTGGCAGTGGTATCAACCCCCAGGTGGATCCACAGAATGCCAATGGCTTCCAGTCCGTTTACATCAGTGACTACTGTACATGTGACTTGGCCAGCGACCATCACCTGGACCGAGACCTCAGCAGCACCAGCCTCGTGGTGAAATGACATACATGACTTACTGTTGATCTATGCTTTACTGAGTTGATTTAGCTATGTGTGTTTGGAGGGATTGTGTTGGAAATGTATCTAAGTATGTTTAACTCTATTGTCACATTAATAGAGTTCTGGTTTGTTGTGTGTTTTTCAGACCACAGACTCGGTCAGTGAGTTAGAGGCACTTATGGACAGAATGAAGAGGATGCAGGAGGACAAAGAGGAGGAAGAGGCCTCGCAGGAAGAGATGGCCACACGCTTCGAGAAAGAGAAGAAAGAGAGCCTCCTGGTGGGCTCTGGGGGTACTGCAACCACACCTGTTCCTGTTGTCTGTTTCTCACTGAGTACTAATGTAAACCTGTCAGTGAAGTCATGACTGATTATAATACATCTCCATTGTGACTGCAGATATGAAGGATGAGGTGATGCCCACATCCAAAGTGTCTCGGTTTATAGAGGATGCCACCTTTGGGTACCAGCACTTTGCTCGACATGGAGAGGACAACCCACCAACATTTAGAGCACAGGTGGGGGATAATTATAGATCAAATGAATGTAAATTCCACTATCATACTATAAGTGCAAGATCTATAGATTTAACAGTCACTTCTTAACACCTAAATGTCTCTGTCTGTCTGTCTACCTGCCTGCCTGCCTGCAGGACTACTCGTGGGAGGACCATGGTTTCTCTCTGGTCAACAGGCTGTACTCAGACATCGGGCTGCTGCTGGATGACAAGTTCCGGACAGCGTGTGACCTGACCTACTACAACATGGCCAGTCACGAGGACGTAGACACTACCATGCTCCGACGTGCACTCTTCAACTACGTGCACTGCATGTATGGCATCAGGTAAGACAGCGCCTTCTATCCTTTGTCACATACACTTCTCATGCACTATCAAGTGTGGACACTTAGTGTCAAGTTAGTGGGATACTTATTATATTTAAATTAGTGTGTAAGTGATTGTTGAAGCCTTAGAATAGTCCCTGAAGTACAGTATAAATGGCCTAGTAGACAGTAAAGTGATGCTCCATTCTATTATTATTATTTATATTATTTATTATATTATTATTATTATTATATTATTATATTATTTATTGTATTATTTATTTGATGTCCTGTCTGCAGGTATGATGACTATGACTATGGGGAGGTGAATCAGCTATTGGAACGCAGTCTGAAGGTCTATATAAAGACGGTAACATGTTATCCAGAGAGGACCACTCGCCGCATGTACGACAGCTACTGGTGCCAGTTCCGCCACTCCGAGAAGGTTAGAAAACTGTCAATGCTCGGGCTTGTGTTCGTGCGAGAGCATAGTCCTATGTTGTTTGTATTCTTTGCAATCAAGCATTCACTGTCCACAGCCACAAAAATGAGATTGTGAATCCTGATATGCTTTTGTAAATAGGCCAGAGTTCAGTGGCAGGACTGGTCATGCTGTTTGATTGTGTTTGTGCAGGAGGCTTTGGCTCATGAGTACACTAGTACTATTGAGCAGAGCTGAAGAAAATGAAGCTCTTGGCTGCAGGAACATGCTGTTATTGTGTTTGGGTTGTTCTGCAGAGAGGCCCCCTGTTGGAATCTGACTGGGCTGAAAGAGATGCAAGACGAGAAAGTTACACCGTGTATCATTAGGACCAGCAGGGTAGAAGGGTCATTGTCTTGTTCTTAAAGCTCATGTCAAGACAACCAGGAACAAACATCTAATCTCTGACATAATGAGGACAGCAGCATTCACTTTAGTTAGTAATTATCATGTCTGTACAAACAGCTTTTTCTTTGGCCCCCATTAAAAAGTATTGTCTGAACCAAATCTCTCACTACGTTTACATATGAGACTCAGTGAGATGTCTTTTGTAGTCTATTTTCTGCGAATGCATATCCATTTTAACAGCTCAGTGGCTGTCCATAATGCAGTCCATACCATGCCAGTTATATAAAGTAACTGTACTGTGTTATAGTATGTACTGTATGGTATGTTAATCCTCAGCCTCCCTGTCCCGCTCCAGGTCCATGTGAACCTACTCCTAATGGAGGCCAGGATGCAGGCAGAACTGCTATACACCCTGCGCGCCATCACACGTTACATGACCTGACCGACCACAGCGGGTTGTCTTTCTCCAACTGACCAATAGAAAACCCCAGCCCTCTACAGTCCTCATCACCCCACCTCCCCCAACACCACGACCGGCCTTCCCCTTTCCACAGCCCCAGGAACGAGGCCTCTTGGAACCAGAAAATTGTCTCTCTACCAGGCACATGACTCTAAAACTGGCCTCCTACTGTGTGGTTGGGTGGGGACTTTGAGGTCTTTTTAGCTTAATGCCCTTGTAAAGAGGAAGTTTGTGAAGATGAAGGAAATCCTATTGTGAGTGTATGCAAGTGAAAACAGGTGCACATGACTGACTATTATCATCCTCCTTTGCCAAAATCATAATGGCAGTTTGGCTTCAGTGACATGCAGTGAAGGGGTTGGAGTTCATGACTAACTTTTGGAAATTGTTTATCCAAGCAACCTCACAAAGTACTGAAATCCAGCTCTAAGGAGGATAATGAATAGCCAGTAACAGTGTTACACAAGAATATACCTCTGAATGTAATGCCTTGATTTGAGACAGAGCCACCAATATCAGAAACAAGATTAGAAGGTTATCTGGTTGACAGAGCAAGCCCTTTGGTGGCACTCAGATACTTTAAAAAGTGCAATATGGTCTTCATTCTTCTTACCTTTTTTTTTATTTTTTGCAACTTAAAAGGCTGTGACAGAATACTTATGCTTTTCAGTATATTTAGACCTTTGTCAATAAATTTGTCTAATTAAAATATTTATTGAGAATTATTTCTCTGCAATATTTGTCCTAATAGAGATTGTATCACAGCGGGGAGTGCACAAGCAACATTATCAGCAATTGTATGATTTTTTTTATTGAGGTATTGCTTTCCCTCTCTCATCCTGTTTGTGACATATTTCTGTGCCAAATGTTTCTAAAAGGATCTGTAAGACATTCATCTTGCCTACTTGTTTATATTTCTATTTCAAAGATGCAGTGTACAGTACAGATGTTAGATCCATGAGGCATTTAAGATGAAAATAAATGTATATTCCATTAGGAAGAACAGTACATTTCAGAACTGAGATAAGCTACAGTAGTGCTGGGAATGTGCTCTTTGTTTTTGTTTTGTTTTGAAGAATCACCACGTGCAAATGCCTAACCCTAAAATTTGCACTGTTAATTAACTTTGAGTCTCACCAGCATTTATTTGATGCTTATTTCTTCATCAGTGTACGGTTGGAAAAGTCGTGGTGCTTTTGTGAATGATTGTTGCTCTTTGCACATCTGTATCTGCACGTTGGAACGTTGGTAATTCCCAGTTGGAAATATGCAAGAAATTTTTGTATTTCCTTAAATCCTCTCTCCCTTCTCTCTAATCTTTCTCAAATATTAAGACATTGCATTGTATGTCTCACATGCGAAATGTGTTAAATATTAGCACCCCTCCCCCCATTTGTGTGAAGGTTTAGATCATTTAGATGTATTGATCAAATTATTTAAATATATCTCTGTGAACTCAGATGCCATTCACCAAAGTACTATTTACTGTTTGCCAACCTACCTTATATTTTATAGTGTTTTAATTGGGGGGATTAACAACTTGTATTAACAAGAACAATTAGGTAATGTATCATTCGAATTATAACCGATGAAGATGGACACTGAGTTGTCTAAACTTGACAAAATTATAATCTACTGGTCTGAAATTTAAAGCTGCACTTTTGTTTCTCTTACCGAGATTGTGCTTCAAGATTGTTGCAATAGTTTTGGGAGGTCGTGTCTTCTTTATCAAAGCCACATTGTCATTTTTCAATTAAAACAACTGTAAAATGAAAACTGAACAACTGAAACGATATTTCACACAGTGCCTGTAAGGAAATAAAAAAACAATAAAGAAGTTAAGAAATACATCTACATATGTGTTCTGTTTATTTGATTTATCAACATCCTGGTAACTTGATCTATGATACCGGTATGTGTGCTACATATCAAATCTGTTTCATCAGTCAACATTTTAATATCATAAAAATGTTTTTTATTTATTTTTTATTTCACCTTTATTTAACCAGGTAGGCCAGTTGAGAACAACTTCTCATTTACAACTGCAACCTGGTCAAGATAAAGCAGTGCGACAAAAACAACAACACAGTTACACATAAACAAACGTACAGTCAATAACACAATAGAAAAATCTATGTACAGTGTGTGCAAATGTAGAAGAGTAGGGAGGTAAGGTAATAAATAGGCCATAGAGGTGAAATACAGTGGGGCAAAAAAGTATTTAGTCAGGTAGTTGGGTGTGCTATTTGCAGATTGGCTGTGTACAGGTACAGTGATCGGTAAGCTGCTCTGACAACTGATGCTTAAAGTTAGAGAGGGAGATATAAGACTCCAGCTTCAGAGATTTTTGCAGTTCGTTCCAGTCATTGGCAGCAGAGAACTGGAAGGAAAGGCGGCCAAAGTAAGTGTTGGCTTTTGGGATGACCAGTGAGATATACCTGCTGGAGCGCGTGCTACGGGTGGGTGTTGAGATAAGGCGGGGCTTTACCAAGGAACGACTTATAGATGACCTGGAGCCAGTGGATTTGGTGACAAATATGTAGTGAGGGCCAGCCAACAAGAGCATACAGGTTGCAGTGGTGGGTAGCATATGGGGCTTTGGTGACAAAACGGATGGCACTGTGATAGACTGCATCCAGTTTGCTGAGTAGAGTGTTGGAGGCTATTTTGTAAATGACATCGCCGAAGTCAAGGATCGGTAGGATGGTCAGTTTTACGAGGGTATGTTTGGCAGCATGAGTGAAGGAGGCTTTGTTGCGAAATAGATTTAATTTTGGATGGGAGATGCTTAATGTGAGTCTGGAAGGAGAGTTTACAGTCTATCCAGACACACCTAGGTATTTGTAGTTGTCCACATATTCTAAGTCAGAATCGTCCAGAGTAGGGATGCTAGTCGTCCGGGAAGGTTCAGGCAGCAATCGGTTGAAGAGCATGCACTTAGTTTTACTAGCATTTAAAAGCAATTGGAGGCCACGGAAGGAGTGTTGTATGGCATTGAAGCTCGTTTGGAGGTTTGTTAGCAAAGTGTCCAAGTGTAACAGATGTGAAATGGCTAGCTAGTTAGCGGGTACGCGCTAGTAGCATTTCAATCAGTTACGTCACTTGCTCTGAGACTTAAGTAGTGTTGCCCCTTGCTCTGCAAGGGCCGTGGCCTTTGTGGAGCGATGGGTAACGATGCTTCGTGGGCGACCGTTGTTGATGTGTGCAGAGGGTCCCTGGTTCGCGCCCGTGTCGGGGCGAGGGGACGCCGTAAAGTTATACTGTTACATTGATGCTGTTGACCCGGATCACTGGTTGCTGCGGAAAAGGAGGAGGTCGAAAGGGGGGTGAGTGTAACGGATGTGAAATGGCTAGCTAGTTAGCGGGTACGCGCTAGTAGCATTTCAATCAGTTACGTCACTTGCTCTGAGACTTAAGTAGTGTTGCCCCTTGCTCTGCAAGGGCCGCGGCTTTTGTGGAGCGATGGGTAACGACGCTTCGTGGGTGTCAGTTGTTGATGTGTGCAGAGGGCCCCTGGTTCGCGCCCGTGTCAGGGCGAGGGGACGGTTTAAAGTTATACTGTTACACAAAGAAGGGCCAGATGTATACAGAATGGTGTCGTCTGCATAGAGGTGGATCAGAGAATCACCAGCAGCAAGAGCGACATCATTGATATATACAGAGAAAAGAGTCGGCCCGAGAATTGAACCCTGTTGCACCCCCATAGAGACTGCCAGAGATCCGGACAACAGGCCCTCCGATTTGACACACTGAACTCTATCTGAGAAGTCGTTGGTGAACCAGGCGAGGCAGTCATTTGAGAAGCCAAGGCTATTGAGTCTGCCGATAAGAATGAGGTGATTGACAGAGTCGAAAGCCTTGGCCAGGTCGATGAAGATGGCTGCACAGTACAGTCTTATATCGATGGCGGTTATGATATCGTTTAGGACCTTGAGCGTGGCTGAGGTGCACCCATGACCAGCTCGGAAACCAGATTGCATAGTGGAGAAGGTACGGTGGGATTCGAAATGGTGGGTTATCTGTTTGTTAACTTGACTTTCAGGCAGAGCAGGATGGATATAGGTCTATAACAGTTTGGCTCTAGAGTGTCTCCCCCTTTGAAGACGGGGATGACCGCGGCAGCTTTCCAATCTTTGGTGATCTCAGTCAATAAAAAAGACAGGTTCAATAGGCTAGTAATAGGGGTTGCAATAATTTTGGCGGATAATTTTAGAAAGAGAGGGTCCAGATTGTCTAGTCCAGCTGATTTGTAGAAATCTCGATTTTACAGCTCTTTCAGAACATCAGCTCTGGATTTGGGTGAAGGAGAAGCGGGGGGGAAGTTGCTGCATGGGGTGCAGAGCTTTTGGCCGGGGTAGGGGTAACCAGGTGGAAAGCATGGCCAGCCGTAGAAAAATGCTTATTGAAACTATCGATTAACGTAGATTTATCGGTGGTAACAGTGTTTCCTATCCTGGGTGCAGTGGGCCCTGAAAAGTTGCATATCGCGGGTGCTATTCGATACTAATGCAGAACGTCACAGGATGTTTTTGTGCTGGTCAAGGGCAGTCAAGTCTGGGGTGAATCAAGGGCTATATCTGTTCTTAGTTCTACATTCTTTGAATGGGGCATGCTTATTTAAGGATGTGAGGAAAGCACTTTCTCATTCTTGAGATCGAAAAACTGTGCAGTGGTGTAAAGTACTTAAGTAAAAATACTTTAAAGTACTACTTAAGTAGTTTTTTGGGGGTATCTGTACTTTACTATTTATATTTTTGACTACTTTTACTTTTATTTCACTACTGTAAGAAATTGTAATAGAGATTGAAAACTAGTAATAACTACATTTCAACATAAGCCATATTTTATACATAAATACACATACTCCTCATTTCTCTTGGATATATGCTGGACTTATTAAGACACCGACTACAGACACACATAATTCCCCTCCCCCATAATAACCACAGAACACTCACAACACATGCTTGGAGCTCAGGACAAAGAACTGTCTCAGGAACCAATGGAACGTGGACACCAGGCCTGTTCGGGACTACCCAAGACCCAGATCGACCAATCGGAAGGCCAGGCTCGCAGATCTACCTACTTTGCTTATTGTCTATATAATACTGTACGAGTCTTGAAACTTTCTCTTTCCGGACGATTTCATACAAATCAGACAGAAAGAGCCGTGCCGCACGCTTTGCCTAATATCTTTACACTTGAATAAATCTGCCTTATTATACAATTATCCACCTCGTCCTATTGTCTCCTCTTGTTCTCCTGTCAACAGTAAACGTTTTACTAACACTACATTCACGAAAACATTGTACTTTTTACTCCATACATTTTCCTTGACCACCAAAAGTACTCGTTACACTCTGAATGCTTAGCAGGACAGGAAAATGGTCAAATTCAAGCACTTAATCAAGAGAACACGTGGCCATCTTTACTGCCTCTGGCCTGGCGAACTCACTATACACAAATGCATTTTTGTAAATAATGTCTGAGTGTGCCCCTGGCTATACATACATTTTTTTTTAAATGGTGCCGTCTGCTTTGCTTGATATAAGGAATTTTAAATGATTGATACTTTTACCTTTGATACTTAAGTATGTTTTAGCAATTACATTTACTTTTGATACAAAAATACATTTAAAACCAAATACTTTCAGACTTTTACTCAAGTAGTATTATACTGGGTGACTCACATTTACTTGAGTAACTTTCCATTAAGGTATCTATACTTTTACTCAAGTATGACAATTGGGTACTTTTTCCACCACTGAAACTATTGAATGCAAATTTGGCTATTTGAAAAACGTTTCTCACACGCCTAATGCAAAATCACGTTTCAATATTGCTGTCTGACCTTTCGGAGTTCCGTAGGCGTTGTTCATAAGCTGTGATAACAGCGTCTACAATCCAAAGCAAAGGGCCCTTTTCTTCTGATAGTGTGAGGAAAAAGGTACATTTCCAGAAAACTATTCCATATTAGCTAGTTGTTTTTGAAAGAGAAATATAGCTAGTTATGATATTATTTTAGTAAACCTGTAACTTGCATTACCTTATGACTGTTATTCTTCCAGCACACTAACGTTAGCTGGCAGCATGTAAGAATGCTTGCTACACTACAGTAACTACTAACGTTAGCGTAGACAAGTGTGTTGGTGTTTTCTCAGCAATAATCAATACCGATGTTGTAATAAAACCCACACAATGGTGAAATCGTTTGTAAATTAGCTAATATAGCTAGCTTGGTCGATTGGCTAACTATATAGCAAGCCTATATGGATATTTTGATTAAGTAACGTTAGCTAGCTAACGTTAGTGTCTGGCTACTAGCTAATTCATCGCAGACTTCCACCGGGTTGTTTTTCTCATTGCGAGTTAGCTAACGTTAGCCAGCTAAATACGGATTGATTTCTGTTAACGTGACATAATATGTTGATAAAATATTGAATCTATTTATATTTGTTGCCCTCTGTTCCAGCCAGCTATAATTCAATTCAATGGGCTTTGTTGGCATTGGAAACATGTTTACATTGCCAAAGCAAGTTACATGGATAAACAAAGTGAACCGTAAATAATACACTTACACAATATTACAGAGCCACCAAAAATGACAACAGCCGCGAGACCGACGTTTGAGCCAGCGAGAGGAGGGAGAGGGAAGGGAGAGGGCGATCTCAGTGCGTTGTCCAAACAGTACTCAAGCCGAGATCTGCCTGGTCACACTAAGATCAAGTACAGGTGAGTGACACAACACCACCTATCCTTGTGGCATCTTGGCATCAGTCTTTGCCCTTATGGCTAAGTCTTGCACCAGTAGTTGGGAACAGGTCCCTCTGGTTAAAGATAATGTGCTGTCTCATCCAGTATGTCTCCCTGTGTGATCCCCTCAGGCAGCTCACCCAGGATGCCCCCGAGGAGGTGCGTGCCCGGGACTTCCGCAGGGAGCTGGAGGAGAGGGAGCGTGTTGCTGTCCGGGAGAAGACTAGAGAGAGGGGACCGAGAGGTGAGTCTCCAGGCATACAAATAAACCCAGACCCGAGATACATTTTGACCTGAACGTAAAATATGTCTGTGTTTAACTGGGTGTAAAGAAGATCAATGGGATTTTTGCATCTGACATACTATTATGCCCAAAGTTTGTTTTGTTTTGTTGACATAGGTCATCTGCAGGGGATTCAAACCAGCATCATTAAAATGGTGGTTTGTTTCTTTTCAATTTTCAGAACACACCACATCCTCATCCTCTAAGAGGCCCAGACTAGATCAAATCCCTGCTGCCAACCTGGATGCAGATGACCCTCTCACTGATGTAGGTGCCACCTGTTCATCCACCAGTCACCTTAAAGTCTGTGCTTTTTTTGAAAGCTCAGCCTCTAACCTTCATTGTTTTGTGGTGTAGGATGAGGAGGAGGATGATGACTCTGAGGAGGACAGTGATGACGATGACACTGCGGCTCTGCTGGCTGAATTGGAGAAAATCAAGAAGGAGCGGGCTGAGGAGCAGGAACGCAAGGTAAGTTGCTACAAGACAATCAATCGCTGCTGGGTCAGTCACGCCAGTTGAGTCCAACCAAGTGCAAATTGATTTTTCAGGTGTTGCTGAGTAGGAGCAGCAAATAGGGCTCTATTGACTTGTTAAATTAATGGATTGTTTTGTTTGATATTATCTCTGACATTTTCAGACTTTAAAGGTCATCTAATGTAGAGATGTGCATCTGTTGTGTAGATCCAGCCTATTTTACCTATTCATTTGGGATTGAGGCATTTAGCTAGAGTTATAAAACAGATTGTGGGGAATGTGAAATCATAATTGATTTAGATCACTTTTGAGGTCTGAAAATATCGAACATAATTTGATCATGTGAACTGTAACATTCTAACGGTGTAATTAATACATTTCATATATGCTATCGCAGAAATAATAATTTGGCTGTGTTTATGAAGGTCTTAGGTAACATTAGAATCTGAAAAATATATATATTTCAAATAACACTAGTATTTGTATTAGTTTATGTTATTGTAGACTATGTTTAAAAACACAAAGATTCAAGTGTTCAATCAGTTTTATTCGTGGAGTGCCTTTGGGCCCATTTAAAAAAATGACTTGCCCTCCTAAAACTGGTTATAGCTCCAGTTCTGTTTGTGATATTAATATTCTAACGACAGTGTGTTATACAGACTTATTTAGGAAAAATCATGACTTCAAACATTTTAGAGTAATAAAAAGTTGTAGTTTGGGCCTCCCGGGTGGCGCAGTGGGTCTAGGGCACTGCATCGCAGCGCCAGCTGTGCCACCAGAGACTCTGGGTTCGCGCCCGGGCTTTGTCGCAGCCGGCCGCGACCGGGAGGTTCGTGGGGCGACGCACAATTGGCCTAGCGTCGTCCGGGTTAGGGAGGGTTTGGCCGGTAGGGATATCCTTGTCTCATCGCGCTCCAGCGACTCCTGCGGCGGGCTGGGCGCAGTGCGCGCTAACCAAACACTGTTGCACGGTGTTTCCTCCGACACATTGGTGCGGCTGGCTTCTGGGTTGGAGGCGCGCTGTGTTAAGAAGCAGGGGGTTGTGGTTGGGTTGTGTTTCGGAAGACGCATGGCTTTCGACCTTCGTCTCTCCCGAGCCCGTACGGGAGTTGTAGCGATGAGACAAGATAGTAATTACTAACAATTGGATACCACGAAATTGGGGAGAAAAGGGGGTAAAATTAATTGTTTTATTTTATTTTTTAAAAGTTGTAGTTTATGAGCAGTCCAAATGACCGCTTTAGCAGTTCTAGCGTTAAACATGTTGACCTTTTTTGTAGATTTAAATTTTTTATTAGATCAGTTTTTTATAATTTTTTTATTAGATCATCTTTAATCAAGGCCAATCAGAAAGCGTTGCTAAGAGCAATACTTCAGCGAATGAGAGCTTTGCACCTGGTCCTCTCTGACCAACATGTTTCGTGTCCTGTGCCAGGAGCGGGAGCAGAAAGCAGAGGAGGAGAGGATCCGCATGGAGAACATCCTTAGTGGGAATCCTCTGCTCAACCTGGCTGGACAGCAGCAGCAGCAGCAGCAACAACAGATAGTCCCCACCCCGACTGCCTTCAGCGTCAAGAGAAGGTGTTGAGAGACACACACACACCACTGCTTAGGGCATGGCTGTGGATGACTGTTGTTTTACATCCTCTCCTGTCTCTTTCTCTCTAAGGTGGGACGATGACGTCGTGTTCAAGAACTGTGCAAAGGGAGTGGATGAGGCACGCCGGGAGAAACGCTTTGTCAACGACACTCTGCGCTCCGAGTTCCACAAGAAATTCATGGAGAAATATGTGAAGTAGGACTTGCAGCTCTGCTATGAAGGTGTTCCATTTCTCTCTGCTCTGTTCCCAGTTCTAAGAGGACAAGGAGGACGTGATAGAGATTGGTCTGAAAACATTGAGTGAGCTTGAAGAATGGTGTCATCCGTTGACATGGAACACGCACAAAATCCTCTGTATATAAAGTAATCTAATGCCTGACCTGAAAACAAATTTCAACTAGTTTTGTTTCGTGTATAATAATTTTCCACCCCTGAAAGGAATGGTTGCAATAGTGACATCATCGATGTCAACTTGTTGTTATTTAACTTTTACCTTTTTTAAGCGCCAATGTTAATAAACAACAACAAAAAAGAAAACCCTATGTCTGTGAGAGGGCCTTGATGCTTTTTTCAATGATTTCAGCTTTGTGCCCGGGTTAGAATTCTGCAATGACTTCCATTAAAAGCTCGGCAGCAAGCCTTTTTTTCTGTCCTTTAAAAAAAACAAGGGCTTTTAATTGAGGAGATGAAGAGGAGGTTCAAGCCTTTCTGTAGAGGAAGTTAAGTCTAACTGAAGTGAAGTTTATGTTCAATTTAGGCTAAGATTCAATCAGTTCTGGAGATAACCCAGGATAACTGACAACTGCATAGCAGTTGCATTGTTATTATTTAGGCAATGTCGAGGTGTAACTGCGTTGAAGCTATCAAATCTGTGAGCGGCTGCTCTTGTCATTGTCACGAAACCACATCCGTCCTTAAATCCCTCTCGCGTTAGAAGTTCAGAACGAGAAAGTGTAGGCTATATGGAAATCGTGAAACATAATAAGGGTTGATATCAGCCTAATTGAGGTGTAGATTACAACACACATTCCAGTGTTTGAACTTGTAACAGGCTGCGTGGGATTTATCCTAATGTGACTTGTGCATCCAATGTCAATGTCAACGATAGGTATAATGGGAGCCACTTGCTGATTTCACAGCTCCAACACAGTTACACACCCAACATCTCCTAAATAATAAACAATGAAACTGCTATGCAGTTGTCAGTTATCACGGGTTAAGGAGGATCTGATTGAATCAAGCCCACGCCTGTGAGCCCAGAATTAGGACTCTGGGGTAGAAGTAACATAATAAATGTAAATCTGTCTCCATACATTTAGTATATGTTACATACTGTATGTATTAATTCATTGAAATTCCTAAGTGGTCCGTGATGAGATTTGAACACGCAACCTTTGGGTTGCTAGACGTTTGTTTTTCTACGCCCCCGCCCTGACCAACCTCCCTCCTTTTTAGTTTTTGCCTCAAGTAACCTGTCTTATGTAACTATGTAACCAAATGTTAAAAAAAATCTTTGTCCCCTTGAGCAAGGCACTTAAACGTGATTGCTCCTGTAAGTCGCTCTGCATAACTTAAATGTAACGTGACATACTAATTTGAGTGTCCCGGATTTATATTTGCTATGTTATGTCTAGTCTGATTTGTAAGTCGCTCTGGATAAGAGCGTCTGCTAAATGACTTAAATGTAAAAATGTAAATGTCTGAGACCAGGCTGATATTGTTCACCACACAGTTCAACATTGCAGAGAAACATTAAAAGATTCAAAGAGAACTGTTGTCTGCTAAGCTGTTCCCACTGAATAATGGTCTTTTTAGAGCAAAGGTATGGTTTCTCGCATGTGAATTTAAACTTGCCAGAAATAATTTTGTCTCATGGTGAAAATGGAAAGCATCTGTATATTTGTATATATACTGAACAAAAATATAAACGCAACATGTAAAGTGTTGGTTGCAATGTGTAAAGTGTTAGTTTCATGAGCTGAAATAAAAGGTCCCAGAAATGTTCCATACGCACAAAAAACGTATTTCTCTCAAATTCTATGCAGAAAGTTGTTTACATCCATGTAAGTGAGCATTTGTCTTTCGCCAAGAAATCCACCTGACAGGTGTGGCATATCAAGAAGCTGATTAAACAGCATGATCATTACACAGGTGCACCTTGTGCTGGGGACAATAACACCACTCTAAAATGTGAAGTTTTGGCACACAACACAATGCCACAGATGGATTTGAAGTTTTGAAGGAGCATGCAATTGGCATGCTGACTGCAGGAATGTCCGTCAGAGAATTGAATGTTCATTTCTCTACCATAAGCTACCATACACAGCAATTTGAATGCTCAAACATACTGTGACTAGATCCTGAGGCCAATTTATTTTTTTTGGTATCTGTGACCAACAGATTCATATCTCTATTTCCAGTCATGTAAATCCATATATTAGGGCCTAATGAATTTTTCAATTGACTGATTTCCATATATGAACTGTAAAATTGTTGAAATTGTTGCATGTTGATATTTTTGTTCAGTATACTTTTTCAGCTCCTAGTGGAGCAAAGGTCCTCAGCGGTTCATCTTCACTCCAGTGAACTCTGTTCTACGCGGTTTTCTGGACTTCATTCCATGTGGTTCCTGCTTTCATCTTCTACTTACTTCAGTGGTAGTAGTAAAGAATGGTACACACTGTTTTCGGGAGTATGGGAGTATGTCTTTTGGCGAAACATAGCAAAATTGTTTACTGGCTGAATGCAACCCATGTTTTGGTTTGTTCAATTATGTTTTTCAGTAAATGTACAATGTTACTTTGCTAACCTAGTAAACAAGGTTTTCAACCATTTTCAGAGGAAATGGAAATAAAATAAGAGCGAATTCACTTCAGTTTATTCTCTAACCATGCACTTTGGTAGGTGAGGACAGTATGCTTTTTCCTTGTCACTTAACAGAAAAAAGTTTTGACTGATAATCTTTGGTATTCTAATACCCACAGTCCTCAGATGTATAGGAATCATTATATTCTCTTTTGTTCTCTTTCACTTTCACTCAAAGGATGATCACTAATCATAAAACGATTTGCTGCTTTAAAAAAAAAGATATAAAATGCCATTTAAATCGGTATAAATCAATAACTAATTCACCGTTTGTTACAGAAACATAACTATGTATGATTTATTCTATAAATGTCTAGCATACTTTTACAACCTTTGTTTTGAGGAAGAATTACAGTTTTGATTTAATAGAAAAACATAAAATCTATAAAATGCCATTTAAAGCGGTAAAAATCAATAACTAATTCACCGTTTGTCACAGAAACATAAAACTATGTATGATTTATTCTATAAATGTCTAGCATACTTTTACAACCTTTGTTTTGAGGAACAATTCCAGTTTTGACTTGATAGAAATACATAACATCTACAAGAAATCTGCATCCAGAAATGAAAGCTTCTTCCAAGTGGGTGTGTGACACACCTACTCCCATTGCCTGCTGCACTGCTGCTTGGATTCCACCTGGGGATCTGTTCACCGTCTGCCCTGGCCTGTCTCCACCAATCTGGTACAGGTACCTCCACCACACTCACCCCTCTCTCCCGAGCTTTCTCTCACCTCCAGCACACACTCACTGTTGGGGCGAGTGACTCTGAACTTGGCTAGCCCCAAGTCATTATATATATATTTTTTTCTTGTACATTTTGCTATTTGCCTCATAACCCCTGCATACTTTGTTGACTACAAACTTTCTTTACCCAACCGTGGGACAGACTATGTTCCATGACTCAGACTCTCTATTGGTTACATGGACTTTTGGCCTCCCATCCTATTCTAACCACCTCTCGCCAACTTTTATATTCATGTTACCTGGTGAAATTGCTGTACAATATGATCTTGTTGCCATCTGATGAACATTATCATAAATCAGCACTGCAGAGCTCTCCCTGTACTATGCCGTGCCTTGATTGTATTACTGTTGATGATATCTGGAAATGTGCATGTACACCCAGGCCCCTCTACTGTTGCTAGCCCCAATTCTGACTTGTGCTCTGATACCTGTTTCGCTGATTTCTGCTCTCGTAAAAGCCTGGGTTTTCTGCATGTTAACACTAGAAGCTTATTACTTAAAATGGATCAATTGAAAGTGTGGGTTCACAGCTCCAATCCAGATGTGTTGGTCATTACTGAGACATGGTTAAGGAAGAGTGTTTTGAACACTGATGTTTACCTTTCTGGTTAAAACCTTCTTCGGCAAGACAGATCTTCCAAATGTGGGGGAGGGGAAATCTTTACCAAGGATCACCTTCAGTGCTCGGTTGTCTCTACCAAGTCTGTCCCCAAACAATTTGATTTGCTGGTTTTAAGCATTAAACTTTCAAATAGCTCTTTGTTGACTGTTTCTGGGTGCTATCGTCCTCCATCAGCACCGACCTGTACCCTACCTGCCCTAAGCTCTCTCCTGGCCCCTTACACTAAGTCTGAATTTGTCCTGCTAGGTGACCTAAACTGGGACAAGCTTAAACAACCTGACCAAGTCCTAAAGCAATGGGACTCCCTAGATCTTTCTCAGATTATCACCAATCCCACAAGGTATGACTCCAAACACCCAGAAAAGGCTACTCTTCTCGATGTTATCCTCACAAATAATCCTGATAGGTATCAGTCTGGTGTTTTCTGTAATGACCTTAGTGATCACTGTTTTACAGCCTGTGTTCGTAATGGCTGCTCAGTGAAATGACCTGTCCTGATTTGTCATGGACCCTTGCTAAAAAAACTTTCATAAGCAAGCCTTCCTTCATGAACTGGCCTCTGTAAAATGGTATAGAATCAGCTTGATCCCCTCTGTCGAAGACGCTTGGACCTTCTTTTTTGATATTTTCAGTGGTACAAACACCCCCATAAAGAACAGGTTCAGCCCCTGGTTTAACCCCTGGTTTGTCCGTGATCTTGCAGAGTTACTCCACATCAAGAATTGCATTTGGCGAAAGGCTCGGCACACGCATACTCAGGCTGACTGGCTATTGTTCAGGCAAATGAGAAATAAGTGCACTCAGGCTTTCCGAAAGGCCAAAGTTAGGTACTTTAAGGAGCAGTTCTCTCTCTGTGGGTCCAACCCCAAGAAGTTCTGGAACATTGTTAAAGACCTGGAGAATAAACCCTCCTCACAGCTGCCCATGTCCCTTAATGTTGATGATGTGGTTGTTACTGACAAGAAGCACATGGTTGAGCTCTTTAATCACCACTTTATTAAGTCAGGATTCCTATTTGACTCAGCCATGCCTCTTTGCCTGTCCAACATTTCCTCATCTCCCACCCCTTCTAATGCAACTATCCCCGATGCTTCTCCCTCTTTTTCCCCTGTTCCACTACAGTTTCTCCCTGCAGGCAGTCACTGAGTCCGAGGTGCTAAAGGAGCTGGGTCAGACGGTTTAGACCCTTTCTTCTTTAAGGTTGCTGCCCCTATCATCGCAAAGCCTATCTCCAATCTTTTAAACCTGTCTCTCCTTTCCGGGGAGGTTCCCATTGCTTGGAAGGCAGCCACAGTTTGTCCTTTATTTAAAGGGGGAGATCAAGCTGATCCTAACTGTTATAGGCCTATTTCTATTTTGCCCTATTTATCAAAAAAGTTGGAAAAACTTGTCAATAATCAACTGACTGGTTTTCTTGATGTCTATAGTATTCTCTCTGGTACGCAATCTGGTTTCCGCACATGTTATGGATGTGTCACTGCAACCCTAAAGGTACTTAATGATGTCACCATTACCCTTGATTCTAAGCAATATTGTGCTGCTATTTTTATTGACTTGGCCAAAGCTTTTGATACGGTAGACCATTCCATTCTTGTGGGCCGGCTAAGGAGTATTGGCGTCTCTGAGGGGTCATTAGCCTGGTTTGCTAACTGCCTCTCTCAAAGAGTGCAGTGTATAAAGTCAGAAAATCTGCTTTCTCAGCCACTGCCTGTCACCAAGGGAGTACCCCAAGGCTCAATCCTAGGCCCCACGCTCTTCTCAATTTACTTCAACAACATAGCTCAGGCAGTAGGAGGCTCTCTCATTCATTGATATGCAGATGATGCAGTCTTATACTCAGCTGGCCTCTCCCCGGATTTTGTGTTAAATGCTCTCCAACAAAGCTTTCTTACTGTCCAACAAGCTTTCTTTACCCTTAACCTTGTTCTGAACACCTCCAAAACAAAGGTCATGTGGTTTGGTAAGAAGAATGCCCCTCTTCCCACAGGTGTTATTACTACCTCTGAGAGTTTAGAGCTTGAGGTAGTCACCTCATACAAGTACTTGGGAGTATGGCTAGACGGTGCACTGTCCTTCTCTCAGCACATATCAAAGCTGCAGGCTAAAGTTAAATCTAGACTTGGTTTCCTCTATCGTAATCGCTTCTCTTTCACCCCAGCTGCCAAACTAACCCTGATTCAGATTACCATCCTGCCCATGCTAGATTATGGAGACATACTTTATAGATTCGCAGGTAAGGGTGCTCTCGAGCGGCTAGATGTTCTTTACCATTCGGCCATCAGATTTGCCACCAATGCTCCTTATAGGACACATCACTGCACTCCTCTGTAAACTGGTCATCTACGTATACCCGTCGCAAGACCCACTGGTTGATGCTTATTTATAAAACCCTCTTAGGCCTCACTCCCCCCTATCTGATATCTACTGCAGCCCTCATTCTCCACAAACAACACCTGTTCTGCCAGTCACATTCTGTTAAAGGTCCCCAAAGCACACACATCCCTGGGTCGCTCCTCTTTTCAGTTCGCTGCAGCTAGCGACTGGAAAGAGCTGCAACAAAAACTCAAACTGGACAGTTTTATCTCAATCTCTTCATTCAAAGACTCAATCATGGACACACTTACTGACAGTTGTGGCTGCTTTGTATGATGTATTGTTGTCTCTACCTTCTTGACCTTTGTGCTGTTGACTTTGCCCAATAATGTTTGTACCATGTTTTTGTGCTTCTACCATATTGTGTTGCTACCATGTTGTTGTCATGTTGTGTTGCTACAATGCTGTGTTGCCATGTTTTGCTGTTATGTTGTTGTCTTAGGTCTCCCTTTATGTAGTATTGCGTCTCCCTTGTTGTGATGTGTGTTTTGTCATATATTTATATTGTATTAAAAAAAAAATAATAATAATAATCCCAGGCCCTGTAACGGTCCTGACCAGTTTTATGTTGTTTTTGTATGTGTAATTGGTCAGGGCGTTAGTTTTGGGTGGGCAGTCTATGTTATCTGTTTCTATGTTGGTTTTGGGTTGCCTGGTATGGCTCTTGATTAGAGGCAGGTGGTTTGCGTTTTCCTCTAATTAAGAGTCATATTTAGGTAGGGCGTTCTCACTGTTTGTTTGTGGGTGATTGTCTCCTGTGTCTGTGTTATGTCTTACACCATACGGGATTGTTTCGGTTGTTCGTTTCGTTTCGTTTCGATGTAGTATGTTTCCTGTCCGTAAGTGTTACGTGTTAGTTATGTAAGTTTATGTTCAGGTTTCGTCTACGTCGTTTTCTTGTTTTTGTATTTTTGAAAGTGTTTTGTTTTGCCATCAGCGTTATAAATAAAAAGATGGCTTATTTCCCTCAAGCTGCATTTTGGTCTGAAGATCCCTCTCTCCTCACCTCGTCCGAGGATGAGGAGAGAGACAGCCGTTACAGAATCACCCACCACGCTAAGACCAAGCGGCAAGGGAAAAATAAACGGAGTAAGGGACAGGAGAAGAAGGAGCAATGGACATGGGACGATTTATTGGAAGGAAAAGGTGTCTACACATGGGAGGAGATCCTGGCTGGTAGAGATCGCCTTCCATGGGAACAGCTGGAGGCACTGAGGAGAGCAGAGGCTACCGGAAAGAGGAACCGGAGCTATGAGGGAACGCGTCTGGCACGGAAGCCCAAAAAGCCCGTAAGTAATTCCCAAAAATTTCT
Source organism: Salvelinus fontinalis (assembly GCF_029448725.1). Classification (NCBI taxonomy): domain Eukaryota; kingdom Metazoa; phylum Chordata; class Actinopteri; order Salmoniformes; family Salmonidae; genus Salvelinus; species Salvelinus fontinalis. The sequence continues at coordinate 35,633,592 of NC_074677.1, forward strand.
TGGGGGGGGGCTAGGAGGTAGTGGGCCAAGGGCAGGTAGGAGACCTGCGCCCACTTCCCAGGCTTACCGTGGAGAGCGGGAGTACGGGCAGGCGCCGTGTTACGCAGTAGAGCGCACGGTGTCTCCTGTACGAGTGCATAGCCCAGTGCGGGTTATTCCACCTCCCCGCACTGGTAGGGCTAGATTGGGTATTGAGCCAGGTGTCATGAGGCCGGCTCAACGCGTCTGGTCTCCAGTGCGTCTCCTCGGGCCGGCATACATGGCACCTGCCTTACGCATGGTTTCCCCGGTTCGCCTACATAGCCCGGTGCGGGTTATTCCACCTCCCCGCACTGGTCGGGCAACCGGGAGCATTCAACCAGGTAAGGTTGGGCAGGCTCAATGCTCAAGAGTGCCAGTACGCCTCCACGGTCCGGTATTTCCAGCGCCACCTCCCCGCCCCAGCCTAGTACCTACAGTGTCTACACTACGCACTAGGCTACCAGTGCGTATCCTGAGCCCTGTTCCTCCTCCACGCACTCGCCCTGTAGTGCGTGTATCTAGCCCGGTGCCTCCAGTTCCGGCACCACGCACTAAGCCACCTGTGCGTCTCCAGAGCCCTGAACACACTGTATCTTCTCCCCCTACTAATCCTGATGTGCTTGTCCTCAGCCCGGTGTCACCAGTGCCGGTACCTCGCATCAGGTATAGAGTGGGCTTTGAGAATGCAGTGTGCCCTGTCCTTGCTCCCCGCACTAGTAGGAAGGTGCTTATCATTAGCACGGTGCCTCCAGTTCCGGCACCACGCACCAGGTCTACAGTGTGCCGTATCCGGCCAGAGCCATCCGTCTCACCAGCGCCATCTGAGCCATCCGTCTCCCCAGCGCCATCTGAGCCATCCGTCCCCCCAGCGCCATCTGAGCCATCCGTCTCCCCAGCGCCGTCTGAGTCATCCATCTGCCAGGAGCCTGCAAAGCCGCCCATCTGCCATGAGCCTGCAAAGCCGCCCGTCTGCCATGAGCCTACAGAGCCATCCGCCAGACAGGAGCCGCTAGAGCCGTCTGCCAGACAGGATCTGCCAGAGCCGCCCGCCAGACAGGATCTGCCAGAGCCGCCCGCCAGACAGGATCTGCCAGAGCCGCCAACCAGACAGGATCTGCCAGAGCCGCCAACCAGACAGGATCTGCCAGAGCCGCCAACCAGACAGGATCTGCCAGAGCCGCCAACCAGACAGGATCTGCCAGAGCCGTCAGAGAGCCATGAGCAGCCAGAGCCGTCAGAGAGCCATGAGCAGCCAGAGCCGTCAGAGAGCCATGAGCAGCCAGAGCCGTCAGAGAGCCATGAGCAGCCAGAGCCGTCAGAGAGCCATGAGCAGCCAGAGCCGTCAGAGAGCCATGAGCAGCCAGAGCCGTCAGAGAGCCATGAGCGTCGAGAGCCGTCAGAGCGCCATGAGCGTCGAGAGCCGTCAGAGCGCCATGAGCGTCGAGAGCCGTCAGAGCGCCATGAGCGTCGAGAGCCGTCAGCCTGCCATGAGCGTCGAGAGCCGTCAGCCTGCCATGAGCGTCGAGAGCCGATAGCCTGCCATGAGCGTCGAGAGCAGTCAGCCTGCCATGAGCGTCGATAGCCGTCAGCCTGCATAGACCTGCCAGAGTCCCTCAGCCAGGATCTGCCAGAGTTTATCAGCCGGGACCTGCCCCTTGTCCCGGTGCTGCCCCTTGTCCCGGTGCTGCCCCTTGTCCCGGTGCTGCCCCTTGTCCCGGTGCTGCCCCTTATCCTGGTGCTGCCCCTTGTCCCGGTGCTGCCCCTTGTCCCGGTACTGCCCCTTGTCCCGGTACTGCCCCTTGTCCCGGTGCTGTCCCTTGTCCCGGTGCTGCCCCTTGTTCCGGTGCTGCCCCTTGTCCCGGTGCTGCCCTTTGTCCCGGTGCTGCCCCTTCTCCTGGTGCTGGATGTTTATTTAGGGGATGTGAGTTTTAGGGTGGGCATTGGGAGGGGAAGACAAAAACGGGGAGTGACTATGGTGGTGTGGGGACAGCGTCCAGAGCCGGAGCCACCACCGTGGTCACCTGCCCACCCAGACCCTCCCCTGGACTTTGTGCTGGTGCGCCCGGAGTTCGCACCTTGAGGGGGGGGTTATGTAACGGTCCTGACCAGTTTTATGTTGTTTTTGTATGTGTAATTGGTCAGGGCGTTAGTTTTGGGTGGGCAGTCTATGTTATCTGTTTCTATGTTGGTTTTGGGTTGCCTGGTATGGCTCTTGATTAGAGGCAGGTGGTTTGCGTTTTCCTCTAATTAAGAGTCATATTTAGGTAGGGCGTTCTCACTGTTTGTTTGTGGGTGATTGTCTCCTGTGTCTGTGTTATGTCTTACACCATACGGGATTGTTTCGGTTGTTCGTTTCGTTTCGATGTAGTATGTTTCCTGTCCGTAAGTGTTACGTGTTAGTTATGTAAGTTTATGTTCAGGTTTCGTCTACGTCGTTTTCTTGTTTTTGTATTTTTGAAAGTGTTTTGTTTTGCCATCAGCGTTATAAATAAAAAGATGGCTTATTTCCCTCAAGCTGCATTTTGGTCTGAAGATCCCTCTCTCCTCACCTCGTCCGAGGATGAGGAGAGAGACAGCCGTTACAGGCCCCCGTCTGCGCAGGAGTCCTTTTGCTTTTTGGTAGGCCGTCATTGTAAATAAGAATTTGTTCTTAACTGACTTGCCTAGTTAAATAAAGTTTAAATAAAATATATACAAATAAAATGGCATTTAAAGCTTTATAAATCAATAATGTTTTCACTGATTATGACAGAATCATCAAACTACGTATGAATTATTCTATAAATGTCTAGCATACTTTTACAACCTTTATTTTGAGTAGAAATTCCAGTTTTGACATGATATAAATACATAAAACCTATAAAATGCCATTTAAAGCGGTATAAATCAATAACTAATTCACTGTTTGTCAAATAAATATCAAACTAAGTATGATTTAGTCTATAAATGTCTAGTATACTTTTACAAACTTTTGCTTTTAGTATAAATTTCAGTTTTGATTTGATAGAAATACATAAAATCTCAAATATTGCATTTAAAGATGAAGAAATCTAATTCAGTGATTGTCTCAGAAAAAAAGTGAAAATACATTTGCAATAACTTTAAAGAAATTTTAATTTCAAATGCAATTTGTTCTATATGAAGTTAGACACTGTTTACATAAAGTTGTACAATATTTACAATCTTAAATTGTATGCCAAATCAATTTTCGCATTTTGAGTGCAACAGTTCCACATTTTAAAGTAGTTTCAAGGCACAACAGTCATTTATTTATACGTCTCTAATTTAACAGCAAAGAGGCCCCTTCCAATAATTTTCTACTTTGCCTTTGTTGAAGTCCTTCTTTGTCATCTCCAGACAAACTGAATGGTACCATCTCTGGCACACAGAGCATTCTATCTGCAGTATTAAACACATAAAACAGGGTCATGTTTATTTACATGTAAATTACAGTTCTGGAATACCCACATTCTGTTACATGATTTTGCAATTAGGAACATTTTCATATTGAATTGGATTTTTGTTAAATTGTTCAATTGACTTTAAATGACATGCATTTGACCACAACCCTGACAGAAGCACACATAACTGTGGTGTTAATCATCGTTGAGTTCAGTCAATATAAATTCAGTCAATATAAATCAGATAGTAATAAAGGCATACATTTGCAAAAACGTATGTGTTGATAAAAAGGTATCACACATCAATGTTGTAATATTAAACATTACAATAATGGCAGTCTTTGAAGTCCAAATCAGTTTATTCGTCACTTGTTGCAGACACCCCTCAACCAGTATTCTACAAGAGCACAGACACAAGGGACAACAGACACACCGGTCTCTACATTGCAGATGAGCTGAAGGCAGTCATGAATGACCTTGGACCACAGAAGGTATTTGCACTGGTGACAGACAATGCTGCAAACATGAAGGCTGCTTGGTCTAAAGTGGAGGAGTCCTACCCTCACATCACACCCATTGGCTGTGCTGCTCATGCATTGAATCTGCTCCTCAAGGACATCATGGCACTGAAAAGAATGGATACACTCTACAGGGGAGCCGAGGAATTGGTTAGGTATGTGAAGGGTCATCAAGTTATAGCAGCAATCTACTTCACCAAGCAAAGTGAGAAGAATAAGAGCACCACATTGAAGCTGCCCAGCAACACCCACTGGGGTGGTGTTGTCATCATGTTTGACAGTCTCCTGGAGGGGAAGGAGTCTCTCCAAGAAATGGCCATATCACAGTCTACTGATATGGACAGCCCCATCAAGAGGATCCTCCTGGATGATGTATTTTGGGAGAGAGTTGTAAGCAGCCTGAAACTCCTGGAACCTATAGCAGTAGCAATTGCACTGATTGAGGGAGACAATGCCATCCTGTCTGATGTTCAGACTCTGCTTGCAGATGTAAGAGAAGAAATCCGTACTGCCCTGCCCACTTCACTGTTGCTCCAAGCAGAGAAAACTGCAGTTCTGAAATACATCAAAAAGCGTGAAGACTTCTGCCTACACGCCGCAGCAGACATGTTGGACCCCAAGTATGCTGGCAAGAGCATCCTGTCTGGTGCAGAGATCAACAAGGCCTATGGTTTCATTACTACCATGTCTGGCCACCTTGGCCTGGTTGAGGGCAAGGTTCTTGCAAAGTACACTTCCAAGCAAGGGCTTTGGGATGGAGATGCAATATGGCAGTTGTGCCAACATATCTCATCAACCACCTGGTGGAAGGGACTTTGTGGATCTGAGGCTCTTTCCCCTGTTGCCTCCATCATCCTCCAAATCCCACCAACATCAGCCGCCTCAGAGCGCAACTGGTCCTTGTTTGGGAACACACACCAAAGCACGCAACAGGCTGACCAATACAAGGGTTGAAAAATTGGTGGCCGTCCTGTTAAATTTGAGGCTTTTTAAGCCTGACAACGAGCCATCCTCAACAAGGTTGGAAAGTGACAGTGAAGATGAGGCCTCAGAGTCTGATATTCAAGAGGTGGACATTGATGAGGTCCAGGGAGAAGACATGGAAGCCTGAGAGGAAGACAACCAAAGCTTTAGTTTCGAGACTATCATTTTACAGATGTATGTTAAAAATGTTTTTGGGAGATACGATGGATCATTGGGGATCATTCAATATTCCCTTTGTTTTGTTGTTCAGTGAAATCATCCCATGTGAAGAGTCAACTCACTTAATTAAAGTTCAATTCGTAACTAAATAGTTTTTTTTTCTATTGGAAGGATTTAATAATTTGCAATTTGTCTACTTATGATAAGGTTAAAGGTTTATGTTTTTGTCTCCATATGATATAGTAAATATATCCAATGCAAAAAACATCTACATTTAAATGGTATTAATATTAATTTGCATATATTTCCGTGAATTTCCATATATTCCTATATATTCCCGTTAATTCCCATGGAAAGTTTCCACCTCTGAATATTCCCCAAAATGTGCAACCCTAGCAATAACACAAGGATAACCCTGATAAAAAAGTGTCAAGACAAAGTTTCATACTTCTAAATGTCTTGAAGGATGAAACTACATGAGTTTTCATAGCCTGCTGTTATATTACACCAAAACAAACCCATTTGGTCAGATGTTCATCAGTTTTCTCTGGATGATGCAAAGCACACATTGAGCAGTCTTGCTTCGCATTGAAGACTGGAAAAAAAGAGGACCACATTTTTATGCATTGTTGACACATTTAAAGATGCTTTCTGGAACGCATAGTTCAAAAAGTTGTGCTTCAAAGACAAAATCTGTCCCTCACAGTTGCATACTACATTGTTCTCTCACTGTCTGTGCTTTGCCCCCTTCCCACACCCTGTAGCAAAGGGTTCGCCAAAGATTGTCTTTCAGTTTTATACGACCCATTGGAGTCAAAAGTTTACCTGGAAAATACCTAGTCAATCTTGTTGTAAGCTACTGTAAATTTGAGAATCTCCCTCCTTTTTTCTATATTTCCTGTTAGGCTAATGCAGAATAAAAATAACAAATCCCCCTAGTGGCCAAGACATAAAAACAGCAAGGTTCCATGAGATCACCATGTGGGATTTAGAAATACAGTCGTGGCTAAAAGTTTTGAGAATGACACAAATATAAATTTTCACAAAGTTTGCTGCTTCAGTGTCTTTAGATATTTTTGTCAGATGTTACTATGGAATACTGAAGTATAATTACAAGCATTTCATAAGTGTCAAAGGCTTTTATTGACAATTACATGAAGTTGATGCAAAGAGTCAATATTTGCAGTGTTCACCCTTCTTTTTCAAGACCTCTGCAATCCGCCCTGGCATGCTGTCAATTAACTTCTGGACCACATCCTGACTGATGGGAGCCATTCTTGCATAATCAATGTTTGGAGTTAGTCAGAATTTGTGGGTTTTTGTTTGTCCACCCGCCTCTTGAGGATTGACCACAAGTTCTCAATGGGATTAAGGTCTGGGGAGTTTCCTGGCCATGGACCCAAAATATCGATGTTTTGTTCCCCGAGCCACTTAGTTATCACTTTTGCCTTATGGCAAGGTGCTCTATCATGCTGGAAAAGGCATTGTTCGTCACCAAACTGTTCCTGGATGGTTGGGAGAAGTTGCTCTCGGAGGATGTGTTGGTACCATTCTTTATTCATGGCTGTGTTCTTAGGCAAAATTGTGAGTGAGCCCACTCCCTTGGCTGAGAAGCAACCCCACACATGAATGTCTCAGGATGCTTTACTGTTGGCATGACACAGGACTGATGGTAGCGCTCACCTTGTCTTCTACGGACAAGCTTTTTTCCAGATATCCCAAACAATCGGAAAGGGGATTCATCAGAGAAATGACTTCACCCCAGTCCTCAGCAGTCCAATCCCTGTACATTTTTCAGAATACCAGTCTGTCCCTGATGTTTTTCCTGGAGAGAAGTGGCTTCTTTGCTGCCCTTCTTGACACCAGGCCATCCTCCAAAAGTCTTCGTCTCACTGTCCGTGCAGATGCACTCACACCTGCCTGCTGCTATTTCTGAGCAAGCTCTGTACTGGTGGTTCCCCAATCCCGCAGCTGAATCAACTTAAGGAGACGGTCCTGGCGCTTGCTGGACTTTCTTGGGCGCTCTGAAGCCTTCTTCACAACAATTGAACCGTATCAGTATTTCCTTTTTCAGGCTTTTTTCCTGGTAATAGATTCAACGGTTCAACACTTACAGCCAAATGTTTAATACCCTGGGTATTCCCAGAACACATTCTGGAAAGTCTACAGATTCAGTCATCACTTTATTAGGTACAACCCCCTTTGCATCTGGAACAGTGTGAATTCAAAACAGTTGATGAAACTGGGAAAGGAAATAGACTGTTTTTAAGTCCAGTGTCACGCCCTGGCCTTAGTATTCTTTGTTTTCTTTATTATTTTAGTTAGGTCAGGGTGTGACATGGGGAATGTATGTGTTTTTGTATTGTCTAGGGGTTTTGTAGGGTATATGGGTCAGTGTCTTGTCTAGGTGTTTGTATGTCTATGGCTGCCTAGATTGGTTCTCAATTAGAGGCAGCTGTGGTTTATTGTCTCTGATTGAGAGCCATATTTAAGGCAGCCATAGGCATTTGGGTTTTGTGGGTAATTGTCAATGTTGTACGTTTGTAGCTTGTGTGTGCACTTCACGATCGTTTGTTGTTTTGTTTCAGTGTGTTAAAGTGTTCGTTGCGTGTTTTTTCCTTTCTCTAAAATAAAAGAGAATGTATTTTGCACACGCTGCGCCTTGGTCCACTCTCTCTCAGCAAGACGATCGTGACAGAATTACCCACCTGAATCAGACCAAGCGGCGTGTCAAGCGGCAACAGGAGCAATACACACAGGATTTATGGCAAAGGGAGCAGGATATGGGCTACACTACGTGGGAGGAGATCGACAGGTGGGCGATCGACCCAGGGCGAGTGCCGGAGCCCGTCTGGGATTCTCTGGCACAGTGCGAGGAGGGACACCAGCGAATAGAGGCAGCACGAAGACGCGGTAGAAAGCCTGTGAGTCAGCCCAAAAAATGTATTGGGGGGGCTAAAAGGGAGTGTGGCGAAGTCAGGTAGGAGACCTGCGCCTACTCCCTGTACTTACCATGGAGAGCGAGAGTACGGGCAGACACAGTGTTGCGCAGTAGAGCGCATGGTGTCTCCTGTACGTGTGCATAGCCCGGTGCGGTACATACCAGCTCCTCGTATCGGCCGGGCTAGATTGAGTATTGAGCCGGATGTCATGAAGCCGGCCCAACGCATCTGGCCACCAGTGCGTCTCCTCGGGACGGCTTACATGGCACCAGCCTTACGCATGGTGTCCCCGGTTCGCCTACATAGCCCGGTGCGGGTTATTCCACCTCCCCGCACTGGTCGTGCGGGCGACAGGGAGCATACAACCAGGTAAGGTTGGGCAGGCTCAGTGCTCAAGGGAGCCAGTACGCCTGCACGGTCCGGTATTTCCGGCGCCACCTCCCCGCCCCAGCCCAGTACCACCAGTGCCTACACCACGCACCAGGCTTCCAGTGTGTCTCCAGAGCCCTGTTCCTCCTCCACGCACTCGCCCTATGGTGCGTGTCTCCAGCCCGGTACCACCAGTTCCGGCACCACGCACCAAGCCTCCTGTGCGTCTCCAGAGTCCTGTGCATCCTGTTGCTGCTCCCCGCACTAGCCCTGAGATGCGTGTCCCCAGCCCGGTACCACCAGTGCCGGCACCACGCACTAGGCCAAATGTGCGTCTCCAGGGTCCAGCATGCCCTGTTCCTTCTCCCTGCACTAGCCTTCAGGTGCGTGTCCCCAGCCTGGTACTACCCGTTCCGGCACCACGCACCAGGCCTACAGTGCGCCTCAGCCGGCCAGAGACTGCCGTCTGCCCAGCGGCGCCTGAACTGCCCGTCTGCCCAGCCCCATCTGAGCCATCCGTCTGCCCAGCGCCATCTGAGCCATCCGTCTGCCCAGCGCCATCTGAGCCATCCGTCTGCCCAGCGCCATCTGAGCCATCCGTCTGCCCAGCGCCATCTGAGCCATCCGTCTGCCCAGCGCCATCTGAGCCATCCGTCTGCCCAGCGCCATCTGAGCCATCCGTCTGCCCAGCGCCATCTGAGCCATCCGTCTGCCCAGCGCCATTAGAGCCGCCCGTCTGTCCCGAGCCGTCAGAGCCGCCAGTCAGCCAGGATCTGCCAGAGCCGCCAACCAGCCAGGATCTGCCAGAGCCGCCAACCAGCCAGGATCTGCCAGAGCCGCCAGTCAGCCAGGATCTGCCAGAGCCGCCAGTCAGCCAGGATCTGCCAGAGCCGCCAGTCAGCCAGGATCTGCCAGAGCCGCCAGTCTTCCAGGATCTGCCAGAGCCGCCAGTCAGCCAGGATCTGCCAGAGCCGCCAGTCAGCCAGGATCTGCCAGAGCCGCCAGTCAGCCAGGATCTGCCAGAGCCGCCAGTCAGCCATGAGCAGCCAGATCCGTCAGCCAGCCATGAGCAGCCAGATCCGTCAGCCAGCAATGAGCAGCCAGATCCGTCAGCCAGCCATGAGCAGCCAGATCCGTCAGCCAGCCATGAGCAGCCAGATCCGTCAGCCAGCCATGAGCAGCCAGATCCGTCAGCCAGCCATGAGCAGCCAGATCCGTCAGCCAGCCATGAGCAGCCAGATCCGTCAGCCAGCCATGAGCAACCAGATCCGTCAGCCAGCCATGAGCTGCCGTCCCTCAGTCCGGAGCTGCCGTCCCTCAGTCCGGAGCTGCCGTCCCTCAGTCCGGAGCTGCCGTCCCTCAGTCCGGAGCTGCCGTCCCTCAGTCCGGAGCTGCCGTCCCTCAGTCCGGAGCTGCCACCCCTCAGTCCGGAGCTACCCATCCGTCCGGTGGCGCCCTCTGGGATGGTCTTCAGTCCGGGACTTGCTACAAGGGTCGCCGCTCCAGAGGCGCCACCAAAGCGGGTATTGACAATGGTGGAGTGGGGGCCACGTCCCGCACCCGAGCCGCCGCCATAATAAGGCCCACCCCGTACCCTCCCTTCAATGTCAGGTTGTGCGGCCGGAGTCCGCACCTTTGGGGGGGGGGGGGGGGGGGGGGGGTACTGTCACGCCCTGGCCTTAGTATTCTTTGTTTTCTTTATTATTTTAGTTAGGTCAGGGTGTGACATGGGGAATGTATGTGTTTTTGTATTGTCTAGGGGTTTTGTAGGGTATATGGGTCAGTGTCTTGTCTAAGTGTTTGTATGTCTATGGCTGCCTAGATTGGTTCTCAATTAGAGGCAGCTGTGATTTAATGTCTCTGATTGAGAGCCATATTTAAGGCAGCCATAGGCATTTGGGTTTTGTGGGTAATTGTCTATGTTGTACGTTTGTAGCTTGTGTGTGCACTTACGTCTATAGCTTCACGATCGTTTGTTGTTTTGTTTCAGTTTGTTAAAGTGTTCGTTGCGTGTTTTTTCCTTTCTCTAAAATAAAAGAGAATGTATTTTGCACACGCTGCGCCTTGGTCCACTCTCTCTCAGCAAGACGATTGTGACATCCAGTTGGAGTTTATTACAGTCAGTACAAACTGAGTGTTGGAATTATTACAACAGTTTTGGAACTTTTCTGGTCACAAAAGACCATCACAGACTGTGCGGTCGTTTTGCACATTCTAAAGTTCAAACAGTAACAGAATACCTGAATACTTCTCTTCATGCTTTAGTGTCTAGCAAGCCAAGACCACTGGACTTGGTGTATGTAGGAGCAATTTATTTTCGTGAATAGGGTGGTGAACCTAATAAAGTGGCAACTGAGTGTAGAAATCATAAACAACTCCTTTTGACCAGTGTCTGTCTGTTATACGTTTGATCAATGAGTATAATGGTAAATATGATCCCCAAGATCCTCATAGGCTCACTCATATATAGATTTGGAGGTAAAGAAAAAAATATGAAACTAGGACATTAAAACACTGACAGAATTCTTTCATCCACATCCATTCACATAAAATATGTATTTTAAAGTATAAATACCCTTCTAAGACCACTGTCTTTCTGGACATTTTAAAAAGTTTGCAAATAGTTATTTCTGCAAGGAATGAGAATTGAAAGGGATTTGGTAATACCTATGTAGGTGACGTAGTATAATGTGTGGTAGTTGCACACCTCTCTGCTGAATTATGTACAGCTGATTTGGGACAGTTGATTTTGTTTTTCATGATCTTTTGTGAAAAAACAAATTTCACATAGGCTTTGTGCAAGCAGTTTAAGAGAGCAAAGAGCATAGGGACAGCCTGGTTGAAGTCCTAGTTTTTAATGGTTAGTGCCAGTAGATTGCAGCGGGGTTCACATACAGTTCAGAGGCAAATCATAATGTATACATTTAGCCCAAAAACCAAACATGTAACATCTACCTCTTATAATAGTGCTTTTTTTTGTTATCCACCCTCTGGTATCTTTCAATACCCATAATAGTGCTTTTTTTTGTTATCCACCCTCTGGTATCTTTCAATACCCAAACAAAACCAACTTTACCTTGGTAACAGCAACCATCTAATCGTTTTTCTCTGACATTCGTCTTGGCACTCTCAAAATGAAGCCGGGAAATTAGGATAGCTTTTCTCAAATAGCTTTTTTTTCACCAAAACACACATTTCTACAAAGACAATCACCACTACATTAACTTTCTTTGCAGAGAATCCAATTAGATGTAGGAGCAATGCCATTAAAAAGCGAAGAAATTGTTAAACTTACAGTTAAATCAAATGTTAAAACAAATTCAATTTGGTGGAAATGTTGGGTTTTTCCTACCAAGGTCATTGCTAAAGTTTACCAATTTAGAGCCAATCATTTCCAGACACTACATGTCTCTTAGCCGAGTACTTCAGTATTACAAAAGGAAAGGGATTCCATGATTTGTATTGAAACACAATTGGCCGGTCTCTCTCCAACTCAGTATCCTTTCCCCTTTCTGAGTTATCAAGGCTGAGCTACAGTAAGACCACAGTGATCTAATGTCTGTCCCTCCTCGACTACCTGGGTCCCTCTGTCAGACCACAACAAACTCAGATGTTTTTCCTGCATATTAAACTCTACTATTACCTCCTCACTCCTCATAGACTGGTTTTTGCCCAGGCACACCAAGGTAAAGAAAAGTGTCACCTAGTAGGGATTGAACTCTGATTAAGGCTCTATTCAATCTGTATCACTGAAGTGTTATAGATTGCACGATGGACATCAGAAGGTCATTTCCTATTGAGGCAACATATGCAGCGTTTACCGTGAACGCAGTCTCCGCTAACGTGGGAACATTGCCTTTCAATTTCAATCACGCTGTAATAATGACCGTCCGACCTTAATGCTGACCTTTCCTTTGTTTACATAGTAGGTTAGGATAACTAACATGGTAGGTTAGAGAACTAAAACAGCTGGTTATGTAAATTAAGGTAGCAGGTTATGAAAATGGGGTTAAGGTTAGGAAATTGTTTAGGGTTAGCTACAATGCTAAATAAAGGTTACAAAAAAATGTTATAAAAAGCTACAATGCTGTTATCAACAACTGTTGTCCCCGATGCGCCCACTAGATGGCGTAGTAGATTTAGGCTACTCCATCTAGCCACAACCATAAAAAAAACCTAAACAAACCATCTGTGGCGACAAATCATCAGTATCTTATTTAGACTATGTACAATCGGCCCATGTCTATTCATGTTGTTCCAGTCCCAATATATAATTTATCATGGCATTAAACAAGATTGTATGCTACTGATTACGGGATCCCATGGCCATTTCACAAAACAGTGAGGGAACTGTCCTAATATGAACCATATTAACTTTCCAAATGAGAAACTCAAGATCCTATTCTATAATCTCCCTGAAGTACCCATAGTCCTTCTCGGACTTTGCTATCAAAGCAAGACTCTTTGGTGTGCATGGACCTTGTGGATATCGATTACCACACGTAATTGCATCCTGGGAGGAACAACAATAAACACCTTAACCAGCTTACTGCAGATGGTTCATTCAACCACTTTCCCTTTCTTTAGGGGGCTGGAGGTCATACTCGAAGCCTCACCAGTCCCATTTACGTTAGAATTTCCGTACGAGAAAGCGTAGGCCAGAGGTGTGGACTCGAGTCACATGACTTGGACTCGAGTCAGACTCGAATCACAAATATGATGACTTGACTTTGACTTTAACACCAATGACTCATGACTTTACTTGGACTTGAGCCTTATGACTCGACCTGACTTGATACCCTCCTCAAGCCCAAATGCTAAAAATGATGATATTTAAAAAAGTGTGCAGCGCATCAACTCTTCATTTAACGGATTACAGTTTGAATCGGACAGCAGCCAATCAAATTGTGCCAGCTGAGAAAAAGTTGTGCGGCAGTGCAGAGGAACGTTGGTGGGTGAATTCAGATGGAGCCCTTGGAAAGATGATACCTAAAATTATTATTTTCGGATATAAAGAAGATGCTGTATCAACAAAAAACGGATTGCAAGACTTGCAAAACATGCGGGAAGAAAATTACAGACGGAGGCGCAACAATTTCCAACTTTGTTCGACATTTGAAGCTGCACAAAGAACGGTAAGTCGTGGCTAATATAGCCGACAGCTATATATTTTATTACTTTACTGGTGTATCATGTAGTCTAACGTAACGTTAAATCAATGATCCTCCACACAGTCAGTCAGTGCTGGAACGTGATCATTGCACCCAAGATTGAACTACAACTGGCTAGGCAGTTAAGCGGTGAGGCAAATTCTTTCTGTACCGTTAATTTAAGTGTTCAAAGTTCACAATCATTCACTAATCTCTCAGCTGTTCCTCGGATAGGACATGTGGTATCACAGATCCTGTGGTAATTGTGTATTGTATTATTTTGCATAATATCAATGACATTAGCAGCAGAAAAACCTGCCAAATTACATTTGGTTGATCTCCTATTTACAATCTCAGCAGTGTACAGTCGTGGCCAAAAGTTTTGAGAATGACACAAAGATAAACTTTCAAAAAGTCTGCTGCCACAGTTTGTATGATGACAATTTGCATATACTCCAGGATGTTATGAAGAGTGGTCAGATGAATTGCAATTAATTGCAAAGTCCTTCTTTGCCATGCAAATGAACTGAATCGCCAAAAAACATTTCCACTGCATTTCAGCCCTGCCACAAAAGGACCAGCTGACATCATGTCAGTGATTATCTTGTTAACTGACAAATCAACTGTAAATTTTGGTGTTCCTCACGGTTCCGTTTTAGGACCACTATTGTTTTCACTATATATTTTACCTCTTGGGGATGTCATTCGAAAACATAATGTTAACTTTCACTGCTATGTGGATGACACACAGCTGTACATTTCAATGAAACATGGTGAAGCCCCAAAATTGCCCTCGCTAGAAGCCTGTGTTTCAGACATAAGGAAGTGGATGGCTGCAAACTTTCTACTTTTAAACTCGGACAAAACAGAGATGCTTGTTCTAGGTCCCAAGAAACAAAGAGATCTTCTGTTAAATCTGACAATTAATCTTGATGGTTGTAAAGTCGTCTCAAATAAAACTGTGAAGGACCTCGTCGTTACTCTGGACCCTGATCTCTCTTTTGACGAACATATCAAGACTGTTTCAAGGACAGCTTTTTTCCATCTACGTAACATTGCAAAAATCAGAAACTTTCTGTCCAAAAAGGATGCAGAAACATTTATCAATGCTTTTGTTACTTCTAGGTTAGACTACTGCAATGCTCTACTTTCTGGCTACCCAGATAAAGCACTAAATAAACTTCAGTTAGTGCTAAATACGGCTGCTAGAATCCTGACTAGAACCAAAAAATGTGATCATATTACTCCAGTGCTAGCCTCCCTACACTGTCTTCCTGTTAATGCAAGGGCTGATTTCAAGGTTTTACTGCTAACCTACAAAGCATTACATGGGCTTGCTCCTACCTATCTTTCCGATTTGGTCCTGCCGTACATACCTACATGTACGCTACGGTCACAAGACGCAGGCCTCCTAATTGTCCCTAGAATTTCTAAACAGCTGGAGGCAGGGCTTTCTCCTATAAGGCTCCATTTTTATGGAATGGTCTGCTGATCCATGTGAGAGACGCAGACTCGGTTTTAAACTTTAAGTCTTTACTGAAGACTCATCTCTTCAGTGGGTCATATGATTGAGTGTAGTCTGGCCCAGAAGTGTGAAGGTGAACGGAAAGGCTCTGGAGCAACGAACCACCCTTGCTGTCTCTGCCTGGCCGGTTCCCCTCTCTCCACTGGGCTTCTCTGCCTCTAACCCTATTATAGGGGCTGAGTCACTGGCTTACTGGTGCTCTGATATGATATTCCTGTCTGGGTTGGCGCCCCCCCCTTGGGTTGTGCCGTGGCGGAGATCTTTGTGGGCTATACTCGGCCTTGTCTCAGGATGGTAAGTTGGTGGTTGAAGTTATCCCTCTAGTGGTGTGGGGGCTGTGCTTTGGCAAAGTGGGTGGGGTTATATCCTTCCTGTTTGGCTCTGTCCAGGGGGTATCATCGGATGGGGCCACAGTGTCTCCTGACCCCTCCTGTCTCAGCCTCCAGTATTTATGCTGCAGTAGTTTGTGTCGGGGGGCTAGGGTCAGTTTGTTATATCTGGAGTACTTCTCCTGTCTTATCCGGTGTCCTGTGTGAATTTAAGTATGCTCTCTCTAATTCTCCCTTTCTCTCTTTCTTTCTTTCTCTCTCTCTCTCGGAGGACCTGAGCCCTAGGACCATGCCTCAGGACTACCTGGCATGATAACTCCTTGCTGTCCCCAGTCCACCTGGCCGTGCTGCTGCTCCAGTTTCAACTGTTCTGCCTGAGGCTATGGAACCCTGACCTGTTCACCGGACGTGCTACCTGTCCCAGACCTGCTGTTTTCAACTCTCTAGAGACAGCAGGAGCGGTAGAGATACTCTTAATGATCGGCTATGAAAAGCCAACTGACATTAATTAAGTCTTGAAAAAGAAGGGTCAATACTGCAAATATTGACTCTTTGGATCAACTTCATGTAATTGTCAATAAAAGCCTTTGACACTTATGAAATGCTTGTAATTATACTTCAGTATTCCATAGTAACATCTGACAAAAATATCTAAAGACACTGAAGCAGCAAACTTTGTGAAAATTAATATTTGTGTCATTCTCAACTTTTGGCCACGACTGTATTACATGTAATATGCCTCATAGGAATGGCCACCCAAACTCCAACACCTGTCCACTGCTTTGAGCTGCAGGTGACTAGTCCTCCTCCCTGGTACAATTATCTAATGGGATAATGAAATACATGTAATATATTTAGATTTATTCATGTTATGGTGAAGTCAGTCAATTTACAATATTTCACAGTGTGTGTGTGTACTTATGTGATTGGACTATCAAAATGAACAAATACCTGCAGAAGGAGCCACTGGCCTAGATTTGGTAATGAGTCACTGAAATTCAGAGATATTAATTGGAGTCAGATTATAATACCTTCAATTATAATAATTAAGTTTCAAGTAAAGTGAAATGTTTAACTTGCAAACCCTACCCAACCCTACCAATTGTAATAAAATAAGAAATAAGAGAGAAAGCTATATACAGGGTCAGTGTCAGTACCACATTTACATTGTGCAGGGATACTGGAGTATTTGAGGTAGTTGCAGTGCCTTCATACCAATTGTTTCTTCATACCAATTGATTTATTCAACGTGTTTCAGCCTGAATTTAAAATGGATTAAATTTATTTTTCTCTCTCACCGATCTACACACAAAATCTCATAATGACACATTCAAAATATGCTTTTAGAATGTTTTGCTAATTTATTGAAAATTAAATACAGAAATAACTAATTTAAATACAGTACCAGTCAAAAGTTTGGACACACCTACTCATTCCAGGGTTTTTCTTTATTTTTACTCTTTTCTACATAGTGAAGACATGAAAACTATGAAATAACACATATGGAATCATGTAGTAACCAAAAAAGTGTTACACAAATCAAAATATATTTTATATTTTACATATCAATGTAGCCCCTCTTTGCCTTGACAGCTTTGCACTCTCTTGGCATTCTCGCAACCAGCTTCATGAGGAAGTCACCTGGAATGGATTTCAATTAACAGGTGTGCCTTGTTAAAAGTTAATTTGTGGGGCCTCCCGGGTGGTGCAGTGGTCTAGGGCACTGCATCGCAGTGCTAGCTGCGCCACCAGAGTCTCTGGGTTCGCGCCCAGGCTCTGTCGCAGCCGGCAGTGACCGGGGGGTCCGTGGGGCGACGCACAATTGGCCTAGCGTCGTCCGTGTTAGGGAGGGTTTGGCCGGTAGGGATATCCTTGTCTCATCGCGCTCCAGCGACTCCTGTGGCGGGCCGGGCGCAGTGCGCGCTAACCAAGGGGACCAGGTGCACGGTATTTCCTCCGACACATTGGTGCGGCTGGCTTCCGGGTTGGAGGCGCGCTGTGTTAAGAAGCAGTGCGGCTTGGTTGGGTTGTGCTTCGGAGGACGCATGGCTTTCGACCTTCGTCTCTCCCGAGCCCGTACGGGAGTTGTAGCGATGAGACAAGATAGTAATTACTAGCGATTGGATACCACGAAAATTGTGGAGAAAAGGGGATAAAATTTAAAAAATAAAATAAAAAATTTGTGGAATTTTTTCCTTCTTAATGAGTTTGAGCCAATCAGTTATGTTGTGGCGATTTTGGCATGTAAGTCTTGGTGGGGGAAAAAATAATAATTGTGGAATGCATGCCAGAAAAGCCACAACACAACACTAAACAATACATTAATTGCACAATAAAGGTGACAAACGGTGCCCCAAAAACTGTTAGGCCCAACATGAAGCTGCCCCAACATCTTACCGCTGCTACACCTGGCCATCAGCGGAGCCTTATCTGGCAGCGAGACAGTTCAATCAGCCTCATTTACTGATATGGCTGACTTGCTTAAACAAATGTGGTTTCTGAAGACAATTGAGAGAGATGTACAAACTATGGCATAAGGGGATGACAAGCGGATAAGAGGAAATCCGTTATTTCGATTAAGACATTAATGAGCGAGCTAGGACGTAATGTTCATCAATATAACTATTTATTTACCACTTTTGAAATGTACAGCGACAGAATTCAGAACATGGGCAATTCTTGCAGTGTTCTCCCTGTACACTAAGTCAGAACCGTAGGATAAATAAAGGGGGCATATTAGCAGACAATGAAAGCTCTTACAATATTTGATGATTACATTTCTCTAAAACAGGTTCAAGACTACAGTAGAACAGTCAGAACAGTAGTCGAAATTAAGAGGGGTAAATATACCAAATTATTAGGGTGAGGCACATGGGCTACTAACATCTTACTACACAACATACACTTAGTAACTTTCTTAGCTACAGTATACATATCTCCCTGGCATATTACATCATTTACGAAGCAGCATACAATACAAGTCCTGCTTCATTGACAGCATGGCCAATGTTGAATGTTTATCATTCTAAACTTGGAAAAAAGCCCCTTTATCCCAGATTTGGGACCACACAGCCACTGTCACTGATTCCTTCCAAACCACTCGTTGAATTTGAGATTTCCAACTTGTTGTGTAATGTCCAATGGCCAATGAGCAATGATACGTTTTATCTATAATTTCTCTTCATTATTTCTCTTCATATGACACAGATTAAAAAGGATTTGCCAGTAAATTGTCGACTTGATTCATGATGATGACTGCTAGCTAAGATTGTGAAAGTATGATGTTGATATGATCAGTCCAATCAAAGCTACTGTACATATAACGTGATTTGACGTCATTTATCTGTGGCCAATGACCTTGAGCCTTCTTGGATGGGCACTTTTATGGCAGCAGCCAAAGGGCTAAAATGTTCAAGGTCTCCTCTTACACATGGCAGTGATGTAAAGTCCCCATGAGTGATAGAACACTGAGCCAATCACAGCGCAACGCTCCGTATTTTCTGTTGGCTTGCCCCACCACCACAGAAAGCACTGAGCTAGGCTGAAACACCTGCATTTTGGAGCTGCCTTACTCAAGAAAACAAAAAAGAGACCTGTTTGTATGCGGCTTTCAATGATATATATTATTTTTTACATTGTTTGCAAACTGATATGTGACACGTATTAATGCCAACATAACATGCCAAACAGGCAAGCCACACCTACCCTGAATGACGGGTCGCCATTGGTTGTGACAAGGTAGGGGTGGTATACAGAAGATACCCCTATTTGGTAAAAGACTAAGTCCATATCATGGTAAGAAAAGCTCAAATAAGCAAACAGAAACGACAGTCCATCATTACTTTAAGACATGAAGATCAGTCAGTACAGAACATTTCAAGAACTTTGAGTTTCTTCAAGGGCAGCCGCAAAAACCATCAAGCGCTATGATGAAACTGGCTCTCATGAGGACCGCCACAGGAAAGTAAGACCCAGAGTTCCCTCTGCTGCAGAGGATACGTTCATCAGAGTTAACTGCACCTCAAATTGCAGCCCAAATAAATGCTTCACAGAGTTCAAGTAACAGACACATCTCAACATCAACTGCTCAGAGGAGACTGTGTGAAACAGGCCTTCATGGTCGAATTGTTACAAAGATACCACTACTAAAGGACATCGATAATAAGAAGAGACTTGCTTGGGCCAAGAAACACGAGCAACGGACATTAGACCGGTGGAAATCTGTCCAAATTTGAGATTTTGGGGTACTGTAGGTGTGTCCAAACATTTGACTGGTACTGTAACTTATAACAAAATGTTTTTTTTACCCCCAACTTTGATGTTTTGAATTCATTGTAGCTTTAATAACATTTGAAATTGCTTGAGATGTATTCTCAGTCCATCTGCCGTTATTTTATTTGCCCAAACACTGTCTTATCATTCCTTATGAATAACTGAACATCCAACCATAAATACCCTTTTGATATGCTGTAGTGCTGTCAGTTTTATGCTTGTGTGGGGTGATTTCATAATCAAAATGAAAAACTTGAATCAGACTTCAATAAGCCTCTATTTTTATTTAAAAGAACAAAAACATGTTTAAAACATGTGAATATCCTTTGTCATACAGTACATTACCTATGAAATCAAAAGTGCGTGGTGATGTTACTTTACAATAAAGTTGGGACAGTCAGTGCATAATTTTGTCTGTGGCATATAAGACACAAAAATAACCAACAGGACCCTCATCTACATTAATATGCAATTGAAATAAATAGCAACTAATATCTAACATCAATCAATATGAAACTGTATGAAAACAGACTAACAGCAACATCTCATACTAATTTTCAAGGATTGCTTTGAAGTATTGCTAAATAACATTATTAACATATACTGCACCATTAGAGTAACACTAGCGACTTTCTCTACAGTCTCTTCCATTCCACATGCACTTTACACACAAACATGTTTTATACTTCAATGCACATTGGCTGCGTTTACACAGGTAGCCCAATTCTGGTCTTTAAACTAATCTGATTTTTTTGTTTTGTTGAGACGATGCAATTGCTCAAAAGACCAATTAGTGGAAAAAAAAGATCCAAATTGGGCTGAATGCAGCCTTAGATACTTAGTCCTAGATTCAATCAGATCACGTGTTGACCGGCGATAGCTAACACCCACATAGCTGGTCTTTTCGCGGTGTCGGATGTGGAACTGCATTAGAGCTGTCAAATCAGAGCGGCTGCTCGTGTGGTCATTGTCACGAAGCCACACTAGTCCCACTTACATTAGAAGTTCAGAAGGAGAAAGTGTAGGCTATATAGAATTAATGACACTCAAATTGAAAATCATTAAACTAAATAAGGATTTACACAGTGTACAAAACATTAGGAACACCTTCCTAATATTGAGTTGCACCCCCTTTGCCCTCAGAACAGCCTGAATTCATCGGGGCATGAACATTACAAGGTGTTGAAAGTGTTCAACAGGGATGCTGGCCCATGCTGATTCCAATGCTTCCCACAGGTGTTTTAAGTTGGCTGGATGTCCTTTGGGTGGTGGACTGTTCTTGTTACACACAGGAAACTGTTGAGTATGAAAAACCCAGCAGCATGGCAGTTCTTGACACACAAACTGGTGCTCCTGGCACCTACCATATCCTATTCAAAAATCTTAAAAAGCTTAAATATTTTGTCTTGCCCATTCACCCTCAATGGTACAGATACATAATCCAAGTCTCAAGGCTTTAAAGTCCTTCTTTAACCCGTCTCCTCCCCTTCATCTACACTGATTGAAGTAGATTTAACAGGTGACATCAATAAGGGATCGTAAGCTTTCACCAGGATTTACTTGGTAAATGATTGTCATGGAAAGAGCAGGTTCTCCTAATGTTTAGTACACTTAGTGTATATCAGCCTAATCAAGGTGTAGATTATAACACACATTCCTGTGTTCGAATTTGTAACAAGCCTGCATGGGATTATTATTAATACAACTCATTGCATCCAATGGCAATGTCCGCAACAGGTAGAATGCGGGGAGCCGCTTGCTGATTTGACACCTCCAACGTCGTTACACCTCCGACATCGCCTAAAAACAATGAAAGTGCTATGCAGTTGTCGGTTAAGCGGGTTAACGCAGAACTGATTGAATCTAGCCCTTAGACGTATTGAGTTACTCAGATCCCCAAAGAATAAAATAATCTGCTATTCCTTAGAAAATAAATGGTTCAATATAAATACGTTACCACTTAGGTACCGAGGCTGAAGTTTGCTGGTTAAAATGAGGGCAAGGCTTTGTTTATGTCGCTAGCAATATTAGATAACTAATCACAGCTTCTTTAATAAATAATGACCCAGTCTGACAAACACCTTGTATCTCTGGCAGTAAACACAGAAAGAGAGCATCTCTATGGGGAAACTGTGGACCAGAGTTCTATAAACAACATTTGTTTAAATTCCAGAGAACAAATTAGTAGGGGCTTGATCGATCCTGATAAGAACAAAAGGTACAATTTTATTGTACTAAGGTAGGTACGGTAACATAGCAACACAGCACTTAAAAAAATAACAAATAAACAAGCTATTGATCAGCAGGTAGCCTAGTGGTTAGGGCCAGTAACCGAAAGGTTGCTGGTTCCAATCTCCAAGCCGACTATGTGAAACATCTGATGACATGCCTTTGCGCAAGGCACTTAACTCTAATTGCTTCTGTAAGTCACTCTGGAGAAGAACGTCTGCTAAATGACTGAAAAGATAAAGACCCTAGTTCACACTTCAGATCACTCTCTGACGTACGTCTATTCCACCACAGCAGGTCTTGTCCTTGTTGTCTTTCTTCAGCCCGTCGTCCAGCCACAATGTAGAAACATCTGAAAGGAAACAAAAAGATCAGACTGAACATCTCAATCTGGCCTATGGTGTGAGGAGGTTGACCATACCTGAAAGAGAGCGACTATCCAGTTGGGCTGGTCTGTGACTCACTGACACCTTTCCCGGTCAGAAGAACAAGGCAACCTCAGAGAACTTTATTTCTACGGGACATATGAGATGGATCTGGTTCTATCCACGCACTCTTGTCCACTTGGAGAGAGACTGAAGAGGCTCTGACCTGAGCAGGCAGAAGACCTGTCAGGTGTCCTGCCCCCTAGTAGCAGAGGTCACTGGGAATTTGGGGAGACAGTTGTATGATCCTCATAGTCTCTCTGGCACCGTCAGGAGATGGGTGGAGTGAACTGCATGAAGTTATAAAACTCACAGGCAGGGGAATCTATAATAATACCAATCAATTTGTGAACCAATAACCTAGTCTACCCACCCACTCACACACCTCTCAGCTCAGAAGAGTTTGTGTCCTCCTCTCCAGGCTTGGTGCAGTCTTTGCTGTCCTTGTATGAAGTGGATTTTTTCCCATCCACCACATCTGTCTTCACCTGGCCCAGAGTCTGCAGCAGACACATAGTGTCAAAGGCCTCACCGCCTCCTTCCCTAAGCAGCTCCAGCACCTGTAGCAATACACCTCACATAAATAGACATGCCGATACCTCAATGTAATACCAGACATAATGTCTCTCTGGGATAACATAATTCCAAGCATATTTTCCCAAGTGGACACTACCCAAAGTTGTCCATTGTGGTTACAATGACTCAATTAGTTGGAGCACAATGCTTGTAAGTTATTACTTAAAAACCTAAAATGGGCAACATATGGTCACTGCTGAATGACCACCGGCCTATCATATGACTAAACATGTATAGTAGTGTTGTTACCCACCTGCAGACACTTATAGGACTTCAGCTCACTGAGGTTCTCCTCCAGGAAGAGCAGGTACACGCTAAGGTCGTTGTAGAAGGGTGTGTCCAGGTCCAGAGCTCCGAAGGCCGGCAGCATCTCGTAGGGCCGGAGGAAGCGGGAGCTCTGTCTGGCCGGGCCCAGGGCAGCGTACACCAGCAGGGGAGCCAGCAGGAGGTACACCCCCAGGTTGATGTAGCTTAGCAGCCTGAACACCCCCACCGCCACCAGTTTACACTGCACCAACACCGCACTGTTGTTCCTCAGCACCCCTGTCCGCACACCACAGGCAAACTCATCGGTGATGGAGGCTAGGCGAATGTAGTAGCCCAGGTAGAGGCAGGCTAGCAGCAGGGTGAGCAAGGTTAACAGACGACACGCCAGGTACTTCACCACCAGCCAGCGGGAGAAACGCTTGGTCTTCAGGTACTGCTCCACCAGAGGGTATTTAAAGCAGCCTTCGGTCAGGTCCAGGGCACTGCCATCACACAGGGAGATTAGGTGGGACAGGACAGTAGAAGTTCCAGAAAATGGGACCAGCACTCATGATGCAGTTGCGTCAATTTTGCGTATTTTTATTCTCCGAGCAGACACACATCAACTTAATTTTAGCGTATGTACGTATGTGTACAGAAAAATAAAGAAAAAGTCAACTTCAAGTGAGTGCTGGATCATTTTTAAATAATTGCACTATTGCACTTTTAAGAACTGTTTATTGAAGAAAATAAATGAGCATATTCTACCACTGCCCATTACTGATCTGATAAACAGCTCTGCCTATAATCACAGTTCAGACAGATACACACTGTATTTGACTGCTGACCCCAGCCAGGATTAGTCTCCAGCAGTGCGAAGTCAAACGATTAAAAAAAATTCCCTATTTAGTCCATTCGTCACTACCTGTGCTTCTAGCTAATAAGGTTTCGCTCTCCCTCTGCCTCTCAATGAAAATAGAGCATTTGATCTCATCTTCTATTCCCATGTACCAGTGTTTTCTGTGTGATTATATAGCGAGTGTTCCCGCTCTGGTATTGGCATGTGCACTCTGGCCAACAGCTCGGCAAAAACAGTACGGGTATCGCCCACATGAGATTATTATGGACAAAAGAGTGAGATTGTTTATTTGTCAAACGGCAGCCAAGCATAGATGATCATGTCACCAGAATAAGACCCTCTATATTTATTGGAAAGGAGCATCAAGCTTCACCATCCTGTGAAGTTCATCATTAATTTAATCTGTAGCCTAATAAACTGCATGCTTTTCCGACGAGTCATAGTGGGAGGACCACACAACATGTGTTTACTTCGATATGATGGTTATCATATCAATATTTCCGACATTTCTCGCAGAATTTATTTTACAGACAAAAAAAATTCCACCTTGTCTAGCGTATTTTGTTTTGTTGACATTTGGTCATTTTTCAGACAAATGTTCTGTTTCCATCAGGCCTGTCATGACATTTTGTATCTGACATGTACTTTACTCGCATAGAAATGTTGGATGGAAACCTGGTTACTGATATGAACTCATTGTCCTCTCATGGCACTACACTCTATAGATGGTGAACCTGCGGTTTCTCCCCCATTAGTTTCATTAATAGTATGGCTTGGTGTAGAAACAGCAGACAAACACAGCATGGCCTCTCTTTGCTACTCTAACTAGATCAACCCGTTTGACTGCATAGCTAGTGGGCTAGCCTAAGCAAATTAAAATTCATTTTATCTCTCTAGATTCCATTATTTGTCATTCTGTACCAGCCGTTATCACTAAACATCTTATAGTCTAACCTTTATTTACTTTTTTGTTCTTTTCCCACTATGATTTTTTTGGGTAAACTCTGCACCTGATGCAAACTAGAGGTCGACCGATTATGATTTTTCAACAGCGATACCGATACAGATTATTGGAGGACCAAAAAAAGCCGATACTGATTATTGGAGGACCAAAAAAAGCCGATACCGATTAATCGGCCGACATATAATAGACAATTACAACAATACCGAATGAACACTTTTATTTTAACTTAATATAATACATAAATAAAATCAATTTAGTCTCAAACGTTCAATTTGGTTTAAATAATACAAAAACACAGTGTTGGAGAAGAAAGTAAAAGTGCAATATGTGCCATGTAAAAAATGGCATAACATGAGAACATATGAAAGCTGGTGGTTCCTTTTAACATGAGTCTTCAATATTCCCAGTTGAGTAGTTATTATAGGAATTATAGGACTATTTCTCTCTATACCATTTGTATTTCATATACCTTTGACTATTGGATGTTCTTATAGGCACTATAGTATTGCCAGCCTAATCTCGGGAGTTGATATAATATTGGGAATATTGAAGACTCATGTTAAAAGGAACCACCGTGCTTCTACACCTGCATTGCTTGCTGTTTGGGGTTTTAGGCTGGGTTTCTGTACAGCACTTCGAGATATTAGCTGATGTACGAAGGGCTATATAAAATAAACTTGATTTGATTTGATAGGCTTGAAGTCATAAACAGCACTGTGCTTCAAGCATTGCGAAGAGCTGCTGGCAAACGCAGGAATGTGCTGTTTGAATGAATGCTTACGAGCCTGCTGCTGCCTACCACCGCTCAGTCAGACTGCTCAATCAAATCCTAGACTTAATTATAATATAATAAACACACAGAAATACGAACCTTATGTCATTAATATGGTCAAATCTGGAAGCTATTATTTCGAAAACAAAACGTTTATTCTTTCAGTGAAATACGGAACCGTTACGTATTTTATCGAATGGGCGGCAACCCGAAGTCTAAATATTGCTGTGACATTAAACAACCTTCAATGTTATGTCATAATTATGTCAAATTCTGGCAAATTAATTACGGTCTTTGTTAGGAAGAAATGGTCTTCACACAGTTCGCAACGAGCCAGGCGGCCCAAACTGCTGCATATACCCTGACTCTGCTTGCACTGAACCCAAGAGAAGTGACACATTTTCCCTAGTCAATATTGCCTGCTAACATTCATTTATTTTAACTAAATATGCAGGTTTAAAAAAATACACTTGTGTATTGATTTTAAGAAAGGTATTGATGTTTATGGTTACGTACATTTTTCGCGAATGCACTTTTGTTAAATCATCACCCGTTTGGCGAAGTAGGCTGTGATTCAATGATAAATTAACAGGCACCGCATTGATTATATGCAATGCAGGACAAGCTAGTTAAACTAGTAATATCATCAACCATGTGTAGTTAACTAGTGATTATGTTAAGATTGATTGCTTTTTATAAGATAAGTTTAATGCTAGCTAGCAACTTACCGTGGCTCCTTGCTGTACTTGCGTAACAGGTGGTCAGCCTGCCACGCAGTTTCCTCGTGGATTGCAATGTAATCGGCCATAATCTGAATCGGTCGACGTCTAATGCAAACACTTAGTAAATTTGGCCACTAGGAGTCTTTGAGCTCAGGTGGAAGAGACAAATAAATAATCTAAAGAAGACAAGTCATCTAAAGTGGAAGTGAATAAGGCCCTTCATAGTGTTTACCTGGGGGAGTCGTCAGAGACATCTTTGGTGTCTATAGATGAGGCCAGGCTCTTGGCCAGTCTGATGGCTCGGTTATAGGAGCGGTCCAGCTCCTCCATGATGAAGTTGAGGTCAGAGGAGAGGTGTGGGGCGGCCGTGAAGCGCCAGAACAGAGCAGGGATGTACATGAGGATTGCCACCAACAGAAGGATGTAAGGGAAGAACTGGAGGAGGAGGGCAGAGGAATAAAAGAGGGTGAGAGAGAGAAGACAAAAGCAAGAATTGCATGACTGAGAAATAAGGACCAGGAAGATTACAATCCACATGAACTGATTGTAGAAAATACAGAACATTGGTGTGCCACACATTGGTATGACACACAGAAGTTCATTGTGGTGACAAGGCTTTTGGGAGCTTCCTTGTGACATACCAAGTAAACCAAACTCATTCACATGTTCGCAGGAAGATGTTTAGAGGTGGGTGTGCTTTCATTTTGTAGACGGGGGGATTTTTATTTTTTTATTTATAAGCACCCCTACTTCCCGCGGCTATGCTTATACACCTGGACCTATGGCGATATCATCCACCTCGTCAAGAAATAGTATCTCTCCCAGTCGTCTGAGAAAAGACTGCATATTTATAATTGTAAAGGGCTTTCATGTAGATGAAGAGGTTGACTACTCTGACAGTCTGGTCTGATTTAAAGTATGGCTTACTCCTGAGAGCTCCAAAAGGGGATCTCAATCATAAATATGCCAAATGTGATGCTGCGCCATGATTGCCAATGAGGAGTGTTATTCCCCAACTCCCCAGGCAGCCATAACTGTTAGAGCCACATTAACAGATCAATCTCACACTGACTGGCGCTGCCCTCTGGCCACTGACTGGAGCTGCCCTCTGGCCACTGACTGGAGCTGCCCTCTGGCCACTGACTGGAGCTGCCCTCTGGCCACTGACTGTAGCTGCCCTCTGGCCACTGACTGGAACTACCCTCTGGCCACTGACTGGAGCTGCCCTCTGGCCACTGACTGGAGCTGCCCTCTGGCCACTGACTGGAGCTGCCCTCTGGCCACTGACTGGAGCTGCCCTCTGGCCACTGACTGGAACTACCCTCTGGCCACTGACTGGAGCTGCCCTCTGGCCACTGACTGGAGCTGCCCTCTGGCCACTGACTGGAGCTGCCCTCTGGCCACTGACTGGAGCTGCCCTTTTGGCTAACTGAGGGCTTGTACCTTGTGCAGCCATAGGGGGGCACCCTCGACGCCATCAACGCTGAGTTGCTGCTCCTGCACCGCCGCCCAACAGAAGGAGTCAACATAGGCTGCCTGTCGCCAAGAGAAGTTGGTAGGGGCAAAACAGCTGATCTGGGTACCTGCATTCAGCCAAAGGGATTGGACAGGGTTAGAATGGGCCAGTCCAGAGTGGAAAGACTAGTAAGTGTACACAGCCTAAGACAGGAAATAGGACCAGTGTGGGCTCCAGCTGTTATGTACTCCCAGTTTCCAGTGGACATTGAGTTTGTGAGTAACTGTCCCCTCCAGTTATTTATGTGGTTGTCCCATAGTGTATGGCATAAAATAATTAATTTGTGATTTCACTGTTATTTGCTTGATGTGTAACCTTTATTTAACAACTGAAATGTTTTAATTATTGTTAGTAATAATAGGCTATTATCTATGTTATTACACATGTTTGGACTGCACATCCACAACACAAATCAATTTGGTGAAACATATTGCCTGGATGGCCTATGGAAAGCACAGTCAGTCACTGCCACCCAAGTTCCATTGACCTCTGCCCAAACTGTCATGTAACAAATATCATATCTGTAGTCTGCTGGGGAATAGATTAAAAAGCAGGGACTCTTTACAGTGCTTATACCACAGAATTAAACTGAACATATACACTGAGTGTACAAAACACTAGAAACACCTACAAGGTGTGGAAAGCGTTCCACAGGGACGCTGGCCCACGTTGACTCCAATGCTTCCAACAGCTGTGTCAAGTTGGCTGGATGTCCTTTGGGTGGTGGACCATTCTTGATACACACAGGAAACTTGAGCGTGAAAAACCCACCAGTGCTGCAGTTCTTGACACTCAAACCGATGCGCCTGGCACCTCCTACCATACCTAGTTCAAAGGCACTTACATCTTTTGTCTTGCCCATTCACCCTCTGAATGGCACACACACAATCCAATGTTAATTGTCTCAAGGCTTAAAAATCCTTCTTTAACCCATCATCTACACCGACTGAAGTGGCTTTAACAGGTGACATCAATAAGGGATCATAGCTTTCACCTGGTCAGTCTGCCATGGAAAGAGCAGGTGGTCCTAATGTTTTATACATGGCTATACCCACACTGCCATGTGAGAATTATGACTCAGCATTAGGCTAAACTTATCTCCGTGGCGGAGATCTTTGTGGGCTATACTCGGCCTTGTCTCAGGATGGTAAATTGATGGTTATATCCTTCCTGTTTGGCCCTGTCCGGGGGTATCGTTGGACGGGGCCAAAGTGTCTCCCGACCCCTCCTGTCTCAGCCTCCAGTATTTATGCTGCAGTAGTTTATGTGTCGGGGGGCTAGGGTCAGTCTGTTATATCTGGAGTATTTCTCCTTTATTATCCGGTGTCCTGTGTGAATTTAAGTATGCTCTCTCTAATTCTTTCTTTCTTTCTCTCTCTGAGAGGAGCTGAGCCCTAGGACCATGCCTCAGGACTACCTGGCCTGATGACTCCTTGCTGTCCCCAGTCCACTTGGCCGTGCTGCTGCTCCAGTTTCAACTGCTCTGCCTGCGGCTACGGAACCCTGACCTGTTCATCGGACGTGCTACCTGTCCCAGACCTGCTGTTTTCAACTCTCTAGAGACAGCAGGAGCGGTAGAGATACTCTGAATGATTGGCTATGAAAAGCTAACTGCCATTTACTCCTGAGGTGCTGACCTGTTGCACCCTTAACAACCACTGTGATTATTATTATTTTACCATGCTGGACATCTATGAACATTTGAACATCTTGGCCATGTTCTGTTATAATCTCCACCCGGCACAGCCAGAAGAGGACTGGCCACCCCTCATAGCCTGGTTCCTCTCTAGATTTCTTACTAGGTTCTGGCCTTTCTAGGAAGTTTTCCCTAGCCACCGTGCTTCTACACCTGCATTGCTTGCTGTTTGGGGTTTTAGGCTGGGTTTCTGTACAGCACTTTGAGATATCAGCTAATGTAAGAAGGGCTTTATAAATAAATTTGATTTGAAATTATTTCTTCACGTGATTTTATGAATCAAATTATCTTTCTGCCACAAACCTGTTTCATTACCTATGCTACCTCTATTCAGTCACTATTCCCTATTAATACCTTTTAAGGATAAAATATAACAGCCGAGGGGCGTGGATATGTGAGGTTGTGGAGCAGTGTTGCTGTGTTCGTTGTTTTTGTACAAATTGGGCTAACTTTGAAAACGATGTCTCAGGTGAAAATGTATTGGTTGCGCGTTTTTGGTCTACTTTTAAATTGCACCGTGGCCGTCATGGCATTTCCCATTAAAAACATTTCACTGTGACCTGGTGCTGACTGTCTGGCAGTGTGGCAGGCTGTTGCTGAGTGACTGAGTGGTGTGCCACTTGTGTAACCTACCTGACAAACCAATTGAATAAATAGCCTATAAACTTCAGTTTGTTGTTGTTGTAGACTTGTGTTATTATGCAATTATTAATGGACATGTTTAGTTAATTAAATTGGAAATTATCAAAACTCTATCGCAATTGCCAATCAGATGTTAGAACGGATTAGATTGATGAAACAGTGGTCAGATTAGGCTACAGGTAAAACAAATTTGAAAAAATTAACACTGGCTGTTGTTGACAAGCATATTCAGTTCATATACATATTATTCATATTTAATTCAGGGATTGAAATGATGACCCCATCCTCAGTAGCCTATTCCAGCTACCTCGAAATCACCTCGCTATTCATGTTGAATAATTTAGTCTGTTAATTTGAACTAAGCAAGCTGCTAAATTGTTCCATTTACATCTTGCCTACATCTTGTCTAGGCTAATGTAAACTATCTGAAATTAGATGTAGGCCTATAGGATACCTGCCTTTATCCAAGCAAACCATGGCAAAATTGAATGACAATCATAAACCAGATTTTAGACTGTAGCCTATGCCTATTGAAATGACAAGTCAATCTCGCAAATGGGCCATTTATAATGGTTCGTAGTCTCAACATCTGGCACATAATAATAGCACAATTGCCAGAAAATAACCTAGCATTAGTGTTTTATACTCAGAGATTGAGAACCTCTGTCCAACTTTCATCACTCTCCTGTCGGATTTATCTATAGTTATGCACATAAGTAATGGGGATTTATTTACAATTATAAACCTGGTTCAAGCCCTGAATTTTGATTGGATGAAAGCCGTGGTATAACAAAACATGACTTTTTACTGTTCTAATTACGTTGCTACCCAGTTTATAATATCAATATGGCACACTCGGGGTTTGGGTATAGCTGTCTGGTCTGGTATATGGCCAATATGCAGCGGCAGGTAGCCTAGTGGTTAGAGCGTTGGGCCTGTAACCGAAAGGTTGCTAGATCGAATCCCTGAGCTGACAAGGTAAAAATCTGTCGTTCTGCCCCTGACCAAGGCAGTTCGCCCACTAGGCTGTTATTGTAATTAAGAATTTGTTCTTAACTGTAACTGCCTTCTAAAATAAAACATGTAAATACCACGGCTAAATCCAGGTACTCCTGGAACCCAAATTACTATCATATTCCTTCTTAATTGGCTCAATAACGTTATGGAAAATGGGTTTATTATATAAATATGCTAACACCCCTCTTGCTGTGAAAAAAAATGGTGTCTAGTTTTCGGTCATTCATGTTTTCAGTAGTCAATGAGCTAAACATGGAACTTGACCTGCCAACCCTGTTGTGGAGTCATTTTCAAAGATCTACAATGTAACGGTTTCTTCACCGGGGCAGGCAGCGCTGTGGGCCTAATCTCGAACTCAAGACAATACACGAAGGCTACAATGTTACTACAACTGCATATTGAGAGACAAGCAACTCAGCTTTTCCAATAAATTAATAATTCTGCAATACAGGGCAGGATATTCCGGGGCGAAACAAATACAATGCAATTAGCCTGTTTCCCGTTGACAGACGGCG
The DNA here is from genome assembly GCF_029448725.1 of Salvelinus fontinalis. Lineage (NCBI taxonomy): Eukaryota > Metazoa > Chordata > Actinopteri > Salmoniformes > Salmonidae > Salvelinus > Salvelinus fontinalis. The sequence continues at coordinate 35,665,441 of NC_074677.1, forward strand.
GTAGAAATTGCAGTTATGAGGTTTATTGAGCAGACAAAGAACGACCCAGGGATTAGACATGTTTACGAGTTTATCTAATGAGAATCAAAAAATCCATTCGTTTTAGACTAACTAAAACAATTGAAGTAGGTTTTTATTCAGTCCTTGACTGCTCAAACCAAAAACAGAAAGCCAGAGTTTGTGAGAGAAACCGATCATTTGCTCTGCTGTTACTGCTCAATTCAATTGGCTAGAGATAATACTATTTTATCAATTTCTGTTTGACCCTGATGCTTTTATTCGATATATTTGAACATGTTAGTTTAGTTTTAGTTCTGATAGTCTATCAGTAATTCAACTCACCTACTGACACCTCTTGTGCAAACGCGAGGGAGATGAGTAACAAAGGGAGACCAACTGCAATGAAAGTGACTATTTTGTCTACCGCAAGCTCCAGACGCACCCCTTTGTACTTCGACTCTGTTGGATCCTTCAATAAAAAGTCTGAGAAAACGTATTCTGTTGCAACGTGTGCAATCGCCATTATTCAATGTGAAATAGTCAGTGTAACAAATTTAAAATTAATAGTTATCCAGTTAATACAATTGATCTATTATCTAAAAAACAAGCCGCGCTTTGTCCAAGTTTTTAGTCACATTATTTTCTATATAGATCTCGACAAATGAAGTTAACAAACATGTTACTGAGCCGAAAGTGCATGCAATAACGCCCGACTCATTAAGTGTGTTCGAATACTCATACTAATCGTATTATTTGTGACGTAAATTGAGTATGTATTATGCTTATTGGCCATAGTATGGATAGAGTTAGTATACCAAAAGTTCCCGGATGTCGTACTACATTCGCGAAAATACAAAGTATACAAGCAGTGCTCTTTTTGTAATGACCACCCAGAAACAGTGTTGCATCTTTTTTGACATTGTATTCATGTAAGAAAACTGTGGCAAGACATCAGTAGATTTATAATTGAACACATTTATGAAGATTTTACACTATTGCGGAGAGATGTACTCCTTGGATTCTTTACATACGATAGAAATAAGCTGAAACATTTTTATGTAATTCATTTCATTATTCTTTTGGCCAAATGTCATATACACAAATATAAATTTACAAACAAAAAAACTAATTTTCTTAATCTACAAAAATAAATTGAACTGTATTTTAAGACAATTAAATACTCTACTAACAAAAAAGCTGTTAGAATTATAAGTGTATGTATGTCCCTTAAGGTCCTTGTGTAATTGTAATGTGATATTGTACCCCCTAGCTCGATTGTCCATTGTATATAATCTATATATACTTGTGTTCCCTCATGTACTTTCTGTATTGATTTGTTGTAAAAAAAAAAAAATTAAGTAAAAAAATACAAGCAGTGGACACTATTTCCGTGCTTTTAGGGCCCATAATGCAATTCTTCCTAAATGGGCGTTGCTTCACAACGTTTTCAGATTTGAAGAAAATGTCGGAAATATGCAGCGAAATCCGACTACAGCGGATACAAATTAATTGCCTTAACTAATTGTGACACAGGTTAAGAAAATGTTGAGCTATGTAAAAAAGTTATGACTTTTTAAATAAGTTATGCTACACCTTATGTTGGCTGACAATGTGTTGCTTACGCTATCCGTAAGAACCGCATAGCATATCATTACAGAAGTAGGTACCAGTTTGTTATCTAACGTTACCTCCTTTAACGTAGTTGGCTACTAATAAATCGAATTTGCCAGTATATTAACAATATGCTATCTAACTAACTACCCAACGTTTATTTACTTATTCACGCCATTCTTAGTTAAGTGGTATAGTGGTGCGTTCTCAATGGACATAAATTCGCTCTGGCTATGTACTCCGATTTCAGAGCATACTCGTCTGTGTGCCAGACAGCGCAGAATAACTGATGAATTTATGAACGATCAACACCCATTGAATATATATATTGTTTTATTTAACTAGGCATATGGCCGGTGTCAGTGAATGTCGGCAAAAAAGCATAATTAAATTGTTGCCAGCAGCACAGTTACAGTCACCAACCCTCTGGATAACATGAAAACAGCCTAACCAGCTCTGCCCGGGCGAATATAATGGTCAGAGTGAGGTGTTCTCTCATCTGTGTCTGGAAGTAGCTAGCCAGTAAGCTTGTGTGCTTGACTGCCATTGTGATGGTCAGAATGCTCGTGTCAGCCAGTGTGGGCAACCCTCAGAATTTAGAATGGACAATATGACACCGCTCTGAATATATGAGCGCACTCTGGCACTCCAGATTAAATTTAGAACACACTCGAATTCATAAAATGTCTATCTAGTAATTTGTTATGCTAACAATCTATTTTCGATATTTTATTTATGCTAAAGATCTAGCAAGAAGCTGCATAGCAACAGCATCAACTTCCAGTAGACAGGCATAGCAACAGGCGTAGCACTAGTATGCTCAACTGAAAGGATACTGTTCGTTTACAGTACACTAAAATGAACTAATAGTATGTAGTATATACTCATTAAGTATGTAGTATACAGTATGTTAGTATGGGTATTCAAACACAGCCATGGTCTAGACTTGCACGGATGGGCTACCGGCAAAGGAGCCATCGACAAGTGACACGTCTCAACATGCACAGCCTATAGCAGGGGTAATCAATTCTAACCTACGAGGTTCGGAGCCTCCTGGTTTTCTGTTCCACTGATAATTAATTGCATACACCTGGTGTCCCAGGTCTAAAGCAGTCACTGATTTAGAGGGGATCAATGAAAAAAAGCAGTGGCACTGGCTTCGATGTCCAGAGTTGAATTTGAGGGGCCTATAGGCAATCCTTCTTTAACAATGGAAGAGCAGTGACAGACTGCTAGTGCCTTGCCTAGGGCCACGGCCTTATATGCACTCAAGGCCATGCACTGACTGAGTGTTATCTTCTCCAGAAATAAATTAGGTAGGTCAATTCTTAGCGTTGCATTGACAGTTTTATTTGATACACAGAATAGTGTTTTTTCCACTGCTGCAACTGTTGCCATGCAGCGGCTCGTGTGATGGTGTTGATGGGCAGGTACACGTTTCAGAATGTTTGAAGGTCCCCAGTGTGTTGGACTATCCTAGACCCGGCACGGCATGTGCAGCACCACGGGCAGTAGCTGGCCTCCCTCAGAAACTCACCCCAGATAAGGTTTACTGTCTCCGTGCTTGTTTTGGGTTTTGTGACTGCATCACGTTTTCCAGTATCCATCCCTCTATTAACCAGAAATAGTTTGAAAGTTCTTTCAAATCCCATTTACTGCAGGCCACGAGTGACCGTGTGTAAATGTGAAATACATTTGTGTAAACCTAGCCCCAAAAATACTGACAGACAAAGAGTTTCAGAGAGCGAGCTTGAGTTATTTAATGTGCTTGCTGAAGGCAAGACCATTAGAATTCTAACATATTCATATTATTCTGCCCACTAGTACAAATGATTTAAACTGTAAACACAAAACCAACTTAAATGTGCAGACAGCCCCCACTTAGACTTCTTGAGAAAAAGTTTTTGAGAGCATTTACACTTTTTGTACTACAACAATATTTAAATGAGCTCACAATGCATTTCAATTGCAATAAAAGTGCCATAGACTTACTTGGAGAAACTTTGGGCACGCATCTCCTCTTACACCATCTAAGCTATCAACAACAAACCAACATTGACATGTTCTGACTGACCCAACTTATATTGTTTGTCGAAGGCTTTTTGATACTATTTATACTTTTTGAACTATAACCATTTAAAATTGGCATAGAAGATCTATTGGCTAGAATTGTACATTTTTGATTTAGCACTGCTCTTCAACCGTTTAAGCTAATAGCACCAAACCTACATACAGACTGACTCAACTTAGATTGCTTGCCAAAGATTTTTGATACTATTCATACTTTTTGAACTATAAACATTTGCATAAATTAACATGGGTTTGAATGAGAACCATAAGAGTAGAGTGGTAGCTATCCAAAATGGTCCAGCTCCTTGGCCATTTCAGCTGCAAACCTTTGAAACTATCCTCACTTCAAATTCTCTCAAACCTTAATAAAATATCAAGCACACATTTTCTTTAGGAAATGGCCTTTTCTAGTCTTTGAGGATGACTTTGGTAAAACAATATATATATATTTTACCTTTATTTAACTAGGAAAGTCGGTTAAGTTATTTTCAATGACAGCCTAGGAACAGTGGGTTAACTGCCTTGTTCAGGGGCAGAAGGACAGATTTTTACCTTGTCAGCTTGGGGATTCAATCTTGCAACCTTTCAGTTACTAGTCCAACGCTCTAACCACTAGGCTATCTGCCGCCCCTTTCAATAAAACAAATACATTTGGAGACTCGAAAAGATGTTGAGTTTTTATTATCTCATTTGCCTATGCAGACCTCCTACGCATTAGCAACTTTAAGTGACAGATTAATAGTGTAAATGACAAACGTTATATCCCCTTATATCCCGTTCAAACGTAGAGATTACATTAACATGACAACTTGACATTAACTTTCCTTTTTTCATCTGATTAATCTTTATGCAATGTCTTCAAAGAGGAATAATCAAAGAAAGTATATTATGATATATATCTGGTCTAACAGAAGAGAAGAAATTGCAATGAAACACTCAAATGTAGTTATGAGAGGGAGAGAAACATCTAGAAGGATTAGCTGGCCACGCTCTTGGTTGGTTGGGGCTGGAGGTCCTGGTGCCACTGTCTTAGACACTGTTGAACAGACTAAAGAAGTCATTCTTCTGGCCCTCAGGAGCCTCCTCCAGCTCCACACCCTCACAGAAAGACGGCAGATTGAATACTTCAGGGGCTTTCACCTCAGTGACCACTTCGGAATTGCTGTGAGAAGAAGAGAAAAATAACATTAACTTTTTGGGCATGCAAGTGTAGCGGACATGAGTCAGGCTCATTGTCTCGTGATATAGTAGCCCTCCCTGCAACTTCAAAATCAGTGTCATCTTCAGCCCAATAGGACATTTCCTCTAGGTCTAACAGTCAAGATGTTGGTTTCTCCCGTGGGAGACCATACAAAACAAAATCTCCAAAATGTCTCAAATGCATCTAGTACTATGATATACCAAAGTATATAGTAGTAGCTATTATCCATTGCACAAGAAGGTTTCAGTGACCCTACAGCTGCATTAAACAAGTTAAAAGTATGCCACTCACCTGAAGAGGAGTGTCATGGAATCAGTTGAGTAGAAAGTGCTGAGTGGTAGACATTCTCCCACAGTAGTAGACAAAAAATACTGGCCTGGAGATCAGGAAGACAGACAGATGCTTTGATACATCTTAATAGCTTCACTATATAAACCCATGTTTACACCATTGCCTTCCAACATTATACTTCATTAATAAAAATCACATTTACAGGTTGACTCCTAATGCGTATCATACTCACCCTTAGTCTCTGGCACGGATCCCGTCCATATGTTCACTTTGATGTTCTCCTCCTGAACAGTGTCACTCCCCAAAAACAGCTCAACCTGATGGGCTGCACCAGCGGGGAGTTCAAGAGCGTGAGCATGAGAGTGCAGAGACATCTTCTTACAGGACTGGTTCTTCATGTCAATGTCATAGAAGACCCCCTGAGAGAGATGGTAGAGATGGAGGAAGCATCGGTTATGATGATGCTGTGTCATAACCATAGTAACAAGTGGGTTATGCAACTGTTATGTAGGCCATGTGATGTTATAAAGCAGCTATTCTGAATTACAATTGGGTTGAAATCTTGCCTTATATGTTTCTGTCAGTTGTCAGTGTTACCTCTTCAAATAGCATCAGGTAGTCCTCCAGATGTTCAGTCTTGTTGAGGTGCATCTCACTTTCAGTGAAACGTATCTTCTTGTCCGTAGAGTCGTAGCTGTAGTGTCCAGTTGCCTTGATTTCACCTCCTGTAAGGGCCAGCTGTTTTATAAAGAGAGAAAATAGATCAAGAGAGAGATAACGATATATAGAGAGATTAATATGACCCAATTCTGTACCTGCAAAAACTAAGCCAACTGTGCCAATAGAGTTGTTTTTAGAAGAAAACATCAGTGGATAAAACCAGGGTTGCCTGAAAGGAGAGTCTGGTTTGGTTTAGAAATAATGCAATATAGCCACACAGTGTCCTAACATTACACTGGATATTGATAATGGTTAATGGACAAGAGGGCTACTCACCACAGTCAGGACCCCAGTCATATTAGGTGATGCTAAAAGACAAAGCCGGCAGTTAGACAGATTTTCAAACTCAGAGATCATGTGTAGACATATAGGTATAGTTTAAGTTAGAAGAGACTGTTGATTTGATAAAACTTGACAATATTACCAAAATAGTCATACAAGTAACAGCAGTTTTCCACACAGTGCACAGCAAACATGAGCCTCAACAAGATATAAAGCAGATGATCCTTACTGCAGTGCTGTGGGCCGTGGGACTCTGCCAGGGTGGTGGCACCCAGACACAGCCAGATGGAGAGGGCAGCGACAGCAAAGGCCTGCATCTTCTCTTGGAGGGAGACTGAGGTTAACACTCAAACTGCACAACTCAGAAAGGATGATCACGACTCCAAGTGGTTTCAGGTACTGTGACAGGATGGATGGACACACTGGTCCTTTTTATCGGGTCTAACCACAGGATTAAACAGAACACCTCCATGGGTCCAACCCCCATAGTGTCTGTCTCAATGGAAGGATGTTGTGGAAAGAGACGGGGGTGGTTTAAACTGGCTGACTCTTCCACCTGGACCCTGACAAACAACATCTGCATAAACAAGGACTTAAGGACAAGCCACATGGAGTCACTGTGGAGCAATGGTCTGCTTTTTCATTGTGTCTCCTGTTCTGTCCTTGTGAATCCACTGTCCTGTCAGCATCTAGTGCTATAGAACCTATGCTATGATTCCTTGGGTACAGTCAACCCAGTTAGTTTGTAAGCCATGAGCCAATATTCAGCTCATAATGAAAGCCATGTTCAACAAAGACCAATTTATAATAATGCTTACTGCTTGCTCATAAATGTATTTTGATTTCCTTTCAACAATAAATTGTGTGGTATCATAGAACATGGTGCACTTTTCAAAATAGAACTGTGTAACTGTGTAAAATACATACCCTTTGTTCTTCTAAAACCTTACCAATGTGATGTTTATTGATAACAACCTTTTCATGCCCTTATATTAATAGTGCTTACTGTGCAGTTTCTGTCTCTGTGGCCGTGAAAGATCCAGCCCCCCTCTGAAGAACTTAGGGGGGCTTCCAATCCAAACACTAAAGGCTCTGTTCAAATGAGGTCGGCCCTCTGTCATCCTGCTGTCTGTCCTCTGTTTCCCTACAGCAAACAATATTAAACAATTTAAGACAAGATATTTGTTTTTCCTTTGAGAGGATGATTATTGTCACATCGCTGAAGGGGTTACATTCGACTAAATCTTCAACTTAAAAGGATTTGTTGAAAAAGTGGGTAAAATGGTGAGATCTAATTTTTACGTACAGCACATTTCACTGCTCCACAGCTCAGGTAACACAGCGTGTTGAGTGGTCTTTAATCAATGATCTGACATGACTCTGGATTCAATTCTGCATACATTGTAATAGATGGAATACAAATACTGTTATAGTTAGTAGTATGTGTACATGTACAACGTTTATACAGGATAAATATCAGACAGTACTGCCAATCAAAAATTCAGTCGCCTCTGGCATATAGAGAGAATGGATCATGTCCAAATAATAAGTTATCTCTCGGACAAGAAGAGTTTATCTTAGTGCATCTCGGCTCGGGTATGCAATCAAACTGAAATGGTTCCAGCACTCCCCTCAATGGATTTAGACTCAACTGTTCTTCAGCATTTGGACCCTCAACTGGAAGAACAACTGACAGAAACTCCACAATGATTTGTACTAAACGTTTTCCCAATACATTTCTCACTGTTACAAAGCCCCCGGAGTGGGATCAAAATTAGTATCCAAATGAATGTGGACAGTTTATGCTTGTTATGGTCTTTAGGGCTTCTCTATTCCAAATAATATGGCAGAGTATCGATGTACAGTGGGAGATTGAGATTGTAGAATACCCTTACAATTGGCCATGAGTACTTCTCAGAACCCTCTCTCAAACTCTCTCCCTAGCCTTTAGAGATTAACTTTGGGACTTCTTATAGCTGAGGTAGACTTCCAAACCCTGACCTCAGCCTAAAGTTCAAATGTCATCGCTAACTAGAGTCAAAAAGAATGCCTCAGCACTGCTTGCTTGGTAGTCTCCCCAAGCGCCGTGTGGTATTACACTAAACAAGGCGGATTTCCTCTTTGGGTGGAATGCAACGAAAAGAGTCCGCAACTCTTAAAAACAGACTCCACCCACGAACACGTGTAGATCTATATATGTAAACTGTGACGCCGAGACAGTCACGGGATCTAAACCGGCACCTCTTTCGGAGACCACCACATGATGGCGCTCTTTTTCCGAGATTTAAGGAAATGGATTGCTGTGGTCAGGTACTGTCCACACACTGCAATAGAGCAGAGTGTAACAGTAGTCGTTACCCATCGCTCCATAAAAGCCGCGGCCCTTGCAGAGCAAGGGGCAACACTACTTCTAGGTTTCAGAGCAAGTGACATAACTGATTGAAACGCTATTAGCGCGTACCCGCTAACTAGCTAGCCATTTCACATCCGTTACACCCTTTCAACCTCCTCCTTTTTTCCCGCAGCAACCAGTGATCCGGGTCACGGCACCAATGTAACAGTATAACTTTACGGCGTCCCCTCGCCCCGACCCGGGCGCGAACCAGGGACCCTCTGCACACATCAACAACTGACACCCACGAAGCGTCGTTACCCATCACTCCACAAAAGCCGCGGCCCTTGCAGAGCAAGGGGAAACCCTACTTTAGGTCTCAGAGCAAGTGACGTAACCGATTGAAATGCTATTAGCGCGTACCCGCTAACTAGCTAGCCATTTCACATCCGTTACAAGAGCAGAGCAAAAGTTTCAGTGTTCCGTGGTATCGTGAGTACCCTCTCGATTGCTAAAATTGGGAAGGAAAGGTAATGAAAAAAAAAAAAAGTACTGAAACTAAAAAGTGACCAAGAGATGGGTAATCTGTCAGTGTTCCTCCTAACTGTGAGAGCAGAGGGGGAAGTCACCAGAGTGAGGGAAGCCCTTCTGGAGAGTCATGATTTGAAAGGGGTAGTATGTACAGTATGTGATGCATATAGAGCTTCTCCCCCACAACACACACAAACATACACCAACATACTCCCGAGACCACATCCCTGTTAGAGTTCTCTGCTCATGAAAAGAGGAAGTAGGTACTGTATCTGTCCATCAGGACTATTGTCCAGACCACTGACCTGTAGTTCACTGCCCACTTCCTCTCTCCAGGTCTGAACCTGACCTGTGTGCATGTGCCAGTTGGGCATAAACAGTAACTACACAGATACACACTCAGATAGTACCAAGGCTGTGTACAAAACTACTTGGCTGATTTTGACTGATCCCTAGGTCGATTAAGCAGCTTCTGTTTATTTTCCTATTCCAAAATCTCAATAGTAAATGTATATCTCTCGTTTGATTATAGTGATTTAGGACCATGGGCCTTAGGGTAATGGCAGAGTGCCATTTCATCTCTACTATGGCTCTTAATAACAGAAAGTGGGATGGATAGTCATGATGGTCATGATGGTGGCGGTAATTATGGTAAAAATAGTGACGATGAAGTTCTGAGACATTCCCAGGGCTGCCCCCCTCCAGGCGGTTAATTCTGGGGCATCACCAGGAGATCGGCAGCACAGAAACTCCTCTCTCTGCTATTTCTGTCATGGTGAAATAATGGTGAATATGCCAACCAGTAACCACCTTCCACTCTCTGCACAACTGTGATGAAATGGCATGCTTCCGCAATCAAGAAAATGACTAAGCTCTTTCTCTCATCATCACTCGCCCTCTGCCCCCGCTCTCTAAACCCGCCCCCCCAAAATAACTGTTCAGTCATGCACAATTTGAAAAATTAAAACTAGTGAAAAGTCATTATCCAAATTCTCTGAAAATACATGACATGGCTAAAAGTATGTGGACACCTACTTGTTGAACATTTCATTCCAAAATCATGGGCATTAATATGGACTTGGTCCTCCCTTTGCTGCTATAACAGCCTCCACTCTTCTGGGAAGGCTTTCCACTAGATGTTGGAACATTGCTGCGTGAACTTGCTTCCATTCAGCCACAAGAGCATTAGCGAGGTCAGTTACTGATGTTGGGCGATTAGGCCTGACTCGCAGTCAGACCGTCGGGTTGCCGGATGATGAAGCTAGATTAAATCACTCCAGAGAAAGCGTTTCCACTGCTCCGGAGTCCAATGGCGGCGAGCTTTACACCGCTCCACCTGACGCTTGGCATTTCATGAAGCTATGAACAGTGTTGCAACCGAGGACAGACCATTTTAACCCGCTATAAGCTTCAGCACTCGGCGGTCCCGTTTTGTGAGCTTGTGTGGCCTATTACTTCGTGGCTGAGCCATTGCTGCTCCTAGACATTTCCACTTCACAATAGCAGCACTTACAGTTGCCGGGGCAGCTCAAGCAGGGCAGAAAGTTCCTGAACTGACTTGTTGGAAAGGTGGCATCCTATGACGATGCCACATTGAAAGTCACTGAGCTCGGGTGTGACTGAAATAGCCGAATCCACTCATTGTAATGGGTGTCCACATACCTTTGACCATGTCACGTATAAGGCGGTTCCAGAGAGAGAGAGTCATTTTCTGGATACGGAAGCAGGCCTCTCTCTCTCTCATGAATGGGTGGTTGTCACTGTTGCCAAAGCAATTATACATGGACAAATATACACAGAAAGAAAACAACAGCAACAATTGAGAAAGTAAATCTACGAGGGCTAATGTGTATGACATGGTGGGAGCTATTGTCTCTCATATATTATGACAGGCCAGGACATAATCTGCTGCAAGATCTACTTTCTCTACGTTTTCTCCTAACGAAACGAAGATTTTCTCCTCAACAGGCAGTTCAAGAAAACCTGCAATTCTTCTTTAAATTTCAGGAGATAAATACTTCTGATTGAGTGATATTAGAAGCTGTGGAGTAGGAAATGCTGCTCATTTTCTACATCACCCGACCCACAGTGCTTGCATAGTCTTTCTTCTATAACCTTTCATGTTTTTCTATGGTGTCCTGTCTCTATGTCCAGGCTATGGTCACTGAGTCTGTACACTGCTAATGTCTTTCTTTGAATTCTTTGATCTTGACAAAGTGTTGTGAAAATTTGATATCTCTATTTAGAATTTGGTAACATTGAAGTTTGTGATTAAATTGAGATTTCTATTCGATCTAATGTTGTTATTTGTGGTTGAATGGTTGAATTTAGTTGGTGCGTTTGCTAGTCTGAAGGGTCACGCTGGTTACGGTGTTTGTATAAAAAAGCCTTGTAATTCTAATATTCTGGATCACAGTGTGTTAGGTGAGTACAGAATTTTGTGTCTCTTTTCTCAATTTGGAATACCAGGGGGAATCTCCCAAGATCTGCACTACAGGCTAGGTTTGGGACATTTCTGGGCACACCTAGAATATTTTGACAAAATTCCAGGTGTAAAACTTTGGTGGGGCATTTATCCCATGATGTATATTTTAAATTGTAAAGGGGGGCCCAAATTTCTCTGCCATATAGAAGGATTGGAGTTATGACAAATAATAAATCAAATAATTTAACCCAAATTCTAATTGGTGGGTTAAATTTATATAGGGTCTTTCTAATTGCAAAATATGCTCTGAGTGCTTTATCTGTTAGAGACTTTATGGCCATGTCAAACTGGCCAGATCATCTTCTAGTCAGACCAAGGTAAGCATAGCTGGTGGTGTTTCAGGGTTGTTTCTCCTAGGGTGAAATGATCTACTTTTCTGAGATCTGGACTTTTTCTGAAAGATCATTGCTTTGTAGTTTTTCCTGTTAATTCTTTCTCTCTCTATCGAGAGAGAAGAGAAAGGGAAGAGAGACAACTATTACTCAGTCAGACTGTGTATAACACACAGAGGTGACGCAATGCAATCTCAAGATGGCACTAACCTCTAGAAACCACTCATTTTGAGACGGGTTGATTGTATCTGTTCTCTTCTACCATTCCTGGCTGGCAAAGTACCAGGATGTTGTCTCTATGTTTTCAAATTCAGTTCTCGAAATTCAGATTCAAAACCAATCTTAATGCATCTGAGGAGTTGAATATATGAAACTTTGGTAAACTTCAAATGATAGATTGTAAACTTGATACACAGACAATGAATGCAATGACTACCATATTGAAACTGAATATATGCATTTTTTATTTAAATATTAAATATATATTCAATATATGTCAAACTAAATGCAATATTCATTCAAATCATGATATGCAAGTTCAATTTATGAATCCAATGATTCAATTTGTGCAAATCAATGTTGAGAAAGCAGAAGCAAAAATTCTGCTTTCTACACATTGATTTGACTATGTCAGGCAGACTTCAATATGACTTGTGCAGTAGGCTAGCGTACACTGCTGTTACTTGCCATGTGTACCATTTGATTAACTGTGCTGTCAGTCTCAAAGTAGTGACTTACTGTATTCTAGTGTGCATTGTATGGGAAATGCTTTTCATACTATATATCCGCCTAGGTGGGTTGTGCAGTATACATCAAAGTGTTATTGAATATAAGTCACTTTGGAAAAAAAGTTAACCTGAAGGAATAAAAATGAATATAGAAAGTGTGTAGTATCTCAGCTTGGACAACCCACCCACTTATTAAAAATGTCACAAGGATAGTGTGGTTTTGATTATACAGTTGACACATTGGGGTGCTTCCCCATAGAGCACGCCACAACAACACAAAGTGTCGTCGATGAGAGTAGAGAAAAGAAACAACCAAAAAGATTGCGCAAAGGGATTTTCATTTCCGGGACTATTTTAGGCAGTGGTAAGTTCTCTATTTCTGGAACAAAATACTGTAATTGAGATAATAATGTTGTTTCATAATCTTCTTCTATAGCATCCATATAAATTAAGGTATAATAGTACATACATACATACATACATACATACATACACACTATTATAAAGGGGTTTGTAAGTATGAAGGGATTTGTAAATAAACTGTTAACTATTCATTTTGAGTTTATACTACAATAGAAACCCGTTAGAAAATAATTTCACACGCTACTAATGTAAAGTATAAAGGAGTGATTATAGATATTTGAATCCCAGTAACTGATGAAGGGCAGGTAGCCTAGCTGTTAGGAACGTTGGACCAGTAACTGATGAAGGGCAGGTAGCCTAGCTGTTATGCACGTTGGACCAGTAAGCAAAACGTCGCTGGTTCAAATCACCGAGCCGACTAGGGGAAAAATCTGTTCACGTGTCCTTGAGTCGCTCTGGATAGGAGAATCTGTGGAATTACTAAAATGTTAAATGTCTACTAAACTCAGCAGAATATCATATATAATGACTAATTTGTCTAGATTGCATTTACACTGTAAAAAGTTACAGAACAGTTTGAGAAAAATATGATAACATTGAGTAATTCTACAACAATGAACAAAGATTTAGATGCACTGTTGTAAAGTGGCTGTTCCACTGGATGTCATAAGGTGAATGCACCAATTTGTAAGTCGCTCTGGATAAGAGCGTCTGCTAAATGACTTAAATGTAAATGTAATGTAAATGAACAATCATCATATTAGGCCCTATTCACCTCAAAATGATAGCGAAAAATGAAAAATGTAATTATGTGCTTACTAACCTCTACACTTAGGCAATTGGGCAGGTTAAATGAATCATATTGCTGAAACCGCTACACGAGCTGCTGAGAAAAACTCCAGACCACAACAGAAACTGAAGACATATATAAATATCAAAGGATGCAGCTAGGATGTGTCAATCACAGACTGCTATCTCTACAAGGTAAGTCTACTCTGTCTCTGTCCATCTCACTCTAGCTAGTGTTGAGCAGTACAGATGTTCCATAGCTGGACCACCGGTGGTAAACTCCTTTATCTCTATAGGGCTGGTTTAGATACTAAGAAGTCTGTGTTAGTGTGATGAGATAATGATACTAGCTGCTCAAGTCAATCTGTATAGTTGAAGCATGACAGATTATGCAATAGAAATGTAAAAGCAATTTCCAATTGAGCCGAAATATGCAGCTTTTACCGTGAATGCAGTCTGCTAACTCGGGAACATTCCCTTTAAATTTCAATCACACTAAAACTTCAGCGATATGGATTAAATAGAGCCCCGGTTAGAAAGCAAGGAATATGGAGCTTGGTAAATTCTCCAGTTTTCGATTGAAGGCTGGTGCTAAATTGTCCTGGATCTAACATTTGTATTGTGGTTGTTAAGTAATACATATAAGAGAGTTCCACAAGTTACCAACATGTATTGAGAATTGATTCAGATAAGGCTGGCTATATTTGTTCTGCATGTCGACTTTCATTCATTGACAAATGTTGACATGATTTAGCAATCACTCATCCTGTCCCTGTCTCTTCCAGATGTCTGTTTGGTGGCAGGTTCTGTTTCTCCAGTTTTTCCTTACCCTGAGCTGTGTGTACCCATGTTGTGCATCCCCTCCAGGCCTACTCAAGTCCTACTCATACTCCCTCAAATCCATCAGATGCACCCACACTCGGGTACAGCAGCTGCTCAGGAGATATGTGAGTTGACTCCTCTGCTAGCCTCTATTACTGGTGGCTAGTCTGCTAGAGATTCTGTATGCCCAGAGATAACAGCTATCCTCCCCTGCTACAGGCTGTTATCATAATGTATCTTCATTTGTCTTGCCAGAAGGAGGAGCAGTTGGATAACAAGCAGTTTGAGGACAGAAGTCTGGAGTGGCAGACCCTACCCTCTCTCTCCACAGACTTCTACCACTGGCTTCAGATGAAGGTTTGTGTGTGACCTGTACCACCTGTTAACCTGCTGTGGTTTAATGCTTTAAAAATTTACCATAGAATAGGAGATTGTGATATTGTGAATAATGTTATGATCTGGCAATGTACAGGACTGGGAGCGTCTGAGTGCTGCCTCTCTAGACCTGCACACCTTCTGGGCTCACCTGGACATGAAGAGAAGGGAGATGGAGAGGGAGGAGGTTGGACAGGGGGCAGCCCACAGGATGGGGAGCAGAGGCAAGCCTAAACCCAGCATACCTGAGAGAATACAGCACATTCAGACAGACCTGCGGGATCTCATGACAAAAGTCAACTTTCAGGTACAGACAATGTGCGCCATATATATGAACGAAGTGTATACTTATTCTCTCTGCGCACTATATTAGGTGTTAATGTAGCTACCCACTATGGCTACTCAGTAGCTACTGTATATACACTGTGGAGAAATGTTATGAGCGCAGTCTGATAAACCTCTCTGTGGTCTTTACAGTTGAGATGTGTGAACAGCTCCAATGTGAGCCCCACCTCTCCCCCAGCCCTGACCCGTGCAGTGAGCCCTCCCTCCAGCCACCAGGCCCCATCAAAGTCCCTGTGGACCAGCCGCCTGGAGGGCTACGTCATCCTCAGGGACCTGGAGCGCTACCTCACCAAGCTGGCCAGAGACTTCATCCTCCTGAAGACCAAACACAGAGGTCCTCCAGGTACCTAGCCCAGGGGCAGATAGACATGGTATGCATGGATTCATATTCATAATGCAAACTAGTACTGCACTAGCCTGTGACGGGTTGTGGTTAGAGTGGCTTTTAACTTATTTTGTGGACTAGGGACATTGTTGGATGTGAGAATTTACAAATTGTAGTATTATGAATTATAACACAACAGTATTTTATGTAGTCAATGCACACAGTTTATTTCAGCAGTAACAAGGCAGCTAATAACACCAATAATAATGATATTAGTATTATTCATTATGATGATAATAATCAGCGTTATTATAAGGTGATAATAATGATATATTTCATTCAGTATTACTATGACAGAAATACAGTACTGTGACTCAATATTGCCAAGTGATGTCAATACCTGCTGTTGTTATTTCAACTGCATTAATGATAGGGTTCAATTAATCAGTAAGGCCCGAGGGGGTATAGTATATGGCCCTATATACCAAGGATAAGGGCTGTTCTTAGGCATGACGCATCCCAGAGTGCCTGGATACAGCCCTTGGCTGTGGTATATTGCCCATATACCACAAACCCCAGAGGTGCCTTATTGCTATTATAAACTGGTTACCAACGTAATTAGAACAGAAACAAGTAGTTTTGCGTCATACCCATGGTATATTGTCTGATATACTACGGCTTTTCCGCCAATCAGCATCCAGGAGCCAAACTACCCGGTTTATCATTTCTATTATTCCCTAAGATCATGATTTGTCATTGTTGTGAGATGCTCGGTTGACTTTGTTAGACTGAAACCAGGTTTACGCATAGTGTTACTGTATGTCTTACAGCCTTACTCTACTCTGGGTTTCTCCCTGAGTTTCCTTCTTTTCTTTCTCTCTCTCGCTGACTCTAACAGCTGAGAGCTGGAAGAGTGTTGAGAAACACTACCCAACATCCCCTTTCTCAACAGTCCTCACTTCACTGTACTTTCCAAAGATGCCTTTTTGCCTATTTATTTACTTATTTATTACTTATTTATTTGTAAAATGGTGTTTATTTTTGTTATTATGGAAATCTAAATATATATATATATTTTTTTTTTTACATACAAGAGCAAATATATTGTAAAGGACTACAAAATAAAGATGAAGCATAAGATTGAAAATGTGTTGTTTCATTTAATACGAGTTTTGTTAATAAACAACAAAGTATTATGAATCCCGGCAAAACCTCTGAATCCATTTATATATGATAATGTAATTTAAATCAATAACTATCTAAATTAAGATTTATAAGTTCAATTGTGCTAATGGAGAAAATAATTATTATCTTGTAGTAGGCAGTGTATGGCTGTGGTCTCACATTTAATGGAGAAAAATAACTTCTGTGTGGCTATAATCTGATTGGCTAAAGCAGGAAATCATCCTGTGGAATGATTGGTTCTCTGTGGATTACAGCAAGGTCATCATCTTGGGTTGAGTTGAGGGGCCGTCTGCAAAACAAGTCAATTCACACAAGGCCATTGTTAGTCCCTAATGTGGATTATTGGTCAAAACTTCCAGTGAAAATATAGAGATGAAAGAAGTAGCTATCTTTAATACTCTACTGCTTTCCATTTGACAATCCCAGCTCACCTCGTCCTCCATCTAGAAGTCCTCACCCTCCCTTCCTCAAGCCCTACTGTCCTCATAATAATACGTTTCCTCCTCTCCCGTCTCCTGACTCACCACCAGCAGGTGTCCTTTCTTGCCTTTGGCTACCTTCAGCTCTGGTCCACTGGTGAAATCAATGACCCCCTCCTTCCCCCGAGCCACCGCAAACTTAATACTGCACACAGACAGGAGGAGAGGATCAGAGAGAGGAAAGGAGTGATGGCGGTGAGATGGGATGAGAGAGAGGAGGGAATAAAATAGAAAGGTGTCATTAGCACAAACAGCGGATGACATTTGGAAAGGATTGGCAAAAATTCTCTGAAAAAGGTAATTAAGCTATCCAGTGTCCAGATGATCAGAGAAGCTCGACCATAGAGATCCTATTCTAATTCCTAATTCTATGAGCCAGACCCACCTGTCCTGGCTGATGTTGACCTTGTTCTTCTTGTCCGCCATGGTGGCCAGCTTGGTCACCACCTCGATCACATGATCACACTGGAGCACCACATCACTCTACAGGGCAGACAAGGGGTCAGAGGTTAGGTACTGTACTTTATGGCACCATGGCAGTAAGTCCCCATGACAACTGCTTGATAGAATAACCAGAATGAGGTCATCCTGTTACCTTCTGCTTGTTATCCTCACTGGGCACGTGCAGAACCATGAACCCATCAGTCAGAGAACTCACAGAGATGCCTGGAAAGAGAGGAATGGCACCCTGTTATACACTGCAAACACACTACCACTACCTTATAAGCAATGTTACTAAAAACTCCTGAGGCCTAACCATTTAAGTTCAACCCCCCTGCCCCCTGCTCCAGGCTTGCCCTCACCCCTGGCCCACCAGCCCCGGTCCCTCAATCCCCTATGGCTCCCAGCAGAGACTTACTCCTCAGGGCCACATAGTCGATCCTCTGCTTCAGCTTGGCCTCAGCCACCAGCACGGCAAAGGAGGAGGTGAGGAGCAGCTGGCGCGGCCGCGCCTTGTAACCCCTCCTATCATACTTAGTCACCGCAACTCCATACTGTCACAGACAGAAGAAGAGGGGGATGGAGAGAGAAAGAAAGAAGAGTGACAGTGAGAGAGAGGGAGGGGTTGTCATAAAAACCAAAAGTTGTCAAAGTTTCTGTATCAATATAGATTCAAAGCAATATATGACTTTGTAGACACAGTACACAGGAAACAGCCAATTAGCAGGATTTAAGTACTCAACCAACAACAAGAGAGTGACAGAGGTGAGAAGGGTCATGGTAGACTCCAGTCCAAACTGACACAAACACTCAGGGGGATAGTATTACAACATCATGTTACTCACTTTCACTTTGTCATTGCCTAGAGTCTGTATCACTTTGAGGTTGAGCTCCTCACTGTCTGTGTACAGGAAAGAGCATCTGTCAGTGGTGTGTTTGTCAGGTCTGTGAAGTTTTGAAGTCTGTGTACCACAGGAGGCTGCTGAGGGGAGGACGGCTCATAGTAAAGGCTGGAATGGAGTAAATGGAATGGTATCAAACACGTGTTTGATGTGCTGGATACCATTCCATTTATTCCGTTGCAACCATTACTATGAACCCATCCTCCCCAATTAAGGTGCAACCAGTCGCCTGAGGTGTGTACCAAGTGTGTCAGGGAGTGTGTGTGCCCTACCTAGTCTGGAGGCCACAAACAGCTTGGGGACACTCTGGGGATAGCTGTCCTTCTGGTCCTGGAAGATCTGACTGGCTACCACCTTCTGCTCCATCTATAGAGACACAGAAGAGATACATGTGGAGTTGGAGAAAGAGACAGGAGGAGAAAAGGGGAGAAGGAATGGAGTAGGGAGACAGAGAGAGTGAGAGAGAGTGTGTGTGTGTGTAAGAGAGAATAAAATTAATAAAGTGGACAGAAATATCCTTTCTATGTGTTCCCGTTAGGTGAGTGACAGTAACAGACAGTCTACCTGTTTCTTCCACTCTGGCTGGATCCTCCTGCAGTAGGCCCGCATCATGTTCTGCATACACAGCCTGCACAGGTGCTTTGACGCCTACACAGACATAGGGACAGATACAAATAAAACATTGACACATTGTATGTACAACAGTCAGACGCATTGCACCATCACACCTTAGCCTTAGCTTATGCTACATTTCCTTCAGTGTGTGTGTGTGTGTGTGTGTGTACTGTGGGGCTGCAGTACCTCAGTGAGGCTAGGTGGGGGGACGGGCCAGCTCTTGTCCAGGACACTCTTGGGCGGGTTCCTAACCAGCGTCATCAGGAAAGAGAAACGCTGATGGTCCAGGAAGTACTCATTCTCTGGACAGCGCTCATAGTGGCGGTAGATGAAGCCCTTGATGAACTTGCGTATGATTTCAGCAGCGTGTCTGCGGCGCCTTGCCTTACGGCGGGATTTCATCCCTCTCCAGGCAGACTGGATCACTAGCACTATATAGAGAGAAAACAATCAGTCATATCCCAGAAACACCCCAACAAGCTACAACTGTGCAGAGCTCAGAAGAACAAACAAAATCATATTCTCGGCCTTACTTCATTCAGCAGAAAGTGGCTGCAGAGTAATTGCTTGAGGAGGCAGTAATTGAGAAGCAGGTAAGAGTGTGAGCTGTTTGATCCCTCACCTGCGTTTCTGATGCGGTGGTACTTGGCCCTCTCTCTGTAGCCCCTCCATGAGGTCTGTAGGGTGAGAGCTAGAACAGCACAGGAACAGAGGAGACAAAATGGTGGACCACAGAACAGACTATATCAATTACATCCTTATTACATTTGCTTAGTGTATTATACATCCTCATACTTCTGCCAAGGGCAGTTCACTGTTTTCTACTGCTACTCTGCTGTTAATCATGTTATTTTCTTCAATACATGAATTCTCCCCAAACTAAACAGCCTTGTCATCATCCTCTCTGCTGTATAGTCTTACCGAGGGAGGGCCTCCTGGCCTCCAAGGCATCTTCAGTGGTGAACAGAGTCTTTGGGAAGCGGATGAAGATCTTGGTCCTGCAAAGATATAGGGAATTACACATCAACAACATACCGTCTCATGTTTCTCCTCATAACATGACTAAGGCAAATGGAAGTCCCCTTACTTTCTGTTCTCCCTCCCTCCCCCTCTCTCTCTGTGTGTACATACTTTCCCAGTTTGTATTCCTCTGGTTTATAGCCCAGGTGTTGGACCAGAGTGGCAACTCCATCAGTCAGTCTGCCCTGCCAGTTAGGCCACGTCCCGGGACACAGAGACTTGTACCTGTAGTTAAATAAATGTATGTGGTTAATATAGAAACTGTGGTTATAGAAACGTGTAAACAGTCACATAATACAGTGCATTCAGAAAGCATTCAGACCCCTTCCCTTTTTCCACATTGTGTTACGTTACAGCCTTATTTTAAAATTGATTTAAAAAAACAATTTTCCTCATCAAACTACACACAATACCCCATAATGACAAAGCCAAAACAGTTTTTTTTTAAACATTTTTGCAAATTTTAAAACCATAAAAACATTTAAAAAAAATATTTACATAAGTATTCAGGCCCTTTGCCATGAGACTTGAAATTGAACTCAGGTGCATCCTGTTTCCATTGATCATCCTTGAGATGTTTCTCCAACTTGATTGGAGTAAATTCAATTTATTGGGCATAATTTGGAAAGGCACACATCTGTCCATATAAGGTCCCACAGCTGACAGTGCATGTCAGAGCAAAAACCAATCCATGAGGTCGAATTAATTCCCGTAGAGCTCTGAGACAGGATTGTGTCGAGGCACAGATCTGGGGAAGGGTACCAAACATTTCCGCAGCATTGAAGGTCCCCAAGAACACAGTGACCTCCATCATTCTTAAATTGAAGAAGTTCGGAACCACAAGACTTCCTAGAGCTGGCCTCTCGGGCCAAACTGAGCAATCGGGGGAGAAGGGCCTTGGTCAGGCAGGTGACCAAGAACCCGATGGTCACTCTGACAGAGCTCCAGAGTTCCTCTGTGGAGATGGGAGAACCTTCCAGAAGGACAACCATCTCTGCAGCACTCCACCAATCAGGCCCTTTATGGTAGAGTGGCCAGACGGAAGCCACTCCTCGGGTAAAAAGCACATGACAGCCCGCTTGGAGTTTGCCAAAGGGCACATAAAGGACTCTCAGACCATGACAACCAAGATTCTCTGGTCTGTTGAAACCAAGGTTTAACTCTTTGGTCTGAATGCCAAGCATCACGCCTGGAGAAAACCTGGCACCATCCTTATGGTGAAGTATGGTGGTGGCAGCATCATCATGCTGTTGGGATGTTTTTCAGCAGCAGGGACTGGGAGACTAGTCAAGATCGAGGGAAAGATGAACAAAGGAAAGTAGAGAGAGATCCTTGATGAAAACCTGCTCCAGAGTACTCAGGACCTCAGACTGGGGCGAAGGTTCACCTTCCAACAGGACAACGACCCTAAGCACACAGCCAAGACAATGCAGGAGTGGCTTCGGAACAAGTCTCCGAATGTCCTTGAGTGGCCCAGCCAGAGTCCGGACTTGAACCCAATTGAACATCTCTCGAGAGATCTGAAAATAGCTGTGCAGCGACGCTCCCCATCCAACCTGACAGAGCATGAGAGGAACTCCCCAAATACCAAGCTTGTAGCGTCATAACCAAGAAGACTCAATCCTGTAATCGCTGCCAAAGGTGCTTCAACAAAGTACTGAGTAAAGGGTCTGAATACTTATGTAAATGTGATATTTCAGATATTTTTTGGGTATACATTTGCTAAAATGTCTAATATAATGTTTTTGCTTAATCATTATGGGGTACTGTGTGTAAATTGCTGAGGATTTTTTAAATTTATTTTTTTACCCATTTTAGAATAAGGCTGTAACGTAACAAAATGTGGAAAAAGTCAAGGGGGTCTAAATACATTCAAAATGCACTGTATACAGACAAACATACCTCTGTAGGAAGGCTTCGTAGCGTCGGCGGTAGGCAAAGCCAGCTCTCCTGACTCTCAGGTTCTCCATCAGACCCAGATATTTGACCTGGTGTCTGACCAGAGCCTCATCAAACCTCCCTGTTGAGAAAGAATATTACATTGACTGATTGATTGACTGATTGACTGATTGACTGATTTTACAGTGTATGATTACCTGACTGCTTGGCATCGTTGGGTTTGATACAGCGCACATAGGATGGCTCCTTGGACATCAGGATCTCTATCAGTTTGGCCAGGCTGTTCTTAAACTGAGTGGCAGCCTGCAGAGGGCAGCAGTGAGGTGCGATATCAAACTGTTTGTATTTGTGTGCATGTCAGCACCCAAAGAAAAGCCTGCATTTACACATGACATTGTCCCGTGTAAATGTGTGCTATTCTTTGTTGTGTAAAATAATTATTTGGGTGCTGAAATCCAGTCCGCCCACTCTAGTCGCTGCTCAACTCCAATGTAAATCATGGAGTTGAGTTTAGTCGGCTGTGTGTGTATATCTGTGTGTGTGTATGTCTGTGTGCGCGTATCTCACCGTCTCTGGGCGTTTTTGGGTGGTCACTTCCTCTCTGTGGAAGCACTGACTCAGGATTTGGTTATCTGACTGGCATATGACCTGAACAGAGAAAGCACAACACAGAACCATATAAACACACCACACCACACCTATGGACACTATACTGTATATACCTACTGTAGTGTACACACATAAACAGTGTGAGGGAGTTCTGAGAGAGTTGATGAGTGTGGTGAGTGTGAGAGTGTGGTCTGTGTTCTCATTTCTCTATTGTTACTCCAGCCTCACCTCTTTCAGGTTTCTGTAGAGCAGGTCTGTGTTTTTGGCCAGAAAACCTGTGATGCAGAGGAACATAAAATAATACAGACCGTATGTGTGTGGTTGAAATCAGTGAATTATTTCTTGCAGTTATATCCCAAATATTTCTGTGACCAACTTTTTATTTAGTTTGTCATTTTTTCAGAAGGGGGGGGTTACAGGTACAGGTATAGCATTCAAAGTCATATTCATTCAGATATATTCAGTTATCATGACACTCGAAAGAAGAAAAAAACACATCAGAAATGAATATAAAGATAAAGAACAGTATCAACAGTTTTGTAATATTTTGTATGCAAGGAAAATAAACAAAAAAGTCTCCCCCTCCCAACCCATTCCCCCCTCAGTCCCCATCCACCAGTCCACATATTCCCTCCTCACCCGGAAACCATGTTTCCCACCCCAGTTAATAAAAATAGCAGAGGTTAGATGGGGTCACCTTCCTTGCTACTTCTACTTATTCTGAACAGAGCAGAGCAGGTATAGCCTGTTATCGCTGTGGCTAAGGAATTGGCATATAGTATTTTAATCATATGAATGAAATTGGAGCCAAGTCCCATATGCTCCAAAACAGAACAAAGTTATGACCATTCTAGTCTATAAAACGTTTTTTTTTTTGCGTTGAGAGATAGAACTGCATTTGGTTTCTGATGAAGCATGTAGGTTATCTTGTTTTTTAACAAACTGGCTTTTGTCTGGATGTACCAATTTGGGTAAGTAAGTTTTGAGACAGGACGACAGAATTTTTGGAAAATAGTTCAAAGTTAGAGGGCAATCGTGAGCACACTGAATGGAGTCCGTACCTTTTTTTATAAAAGGAAAATTAGTGCTGTATTCACATCCCTTCCAAATGAACCGTTGTGAATGTTCAGTGCGTGCACAATGTTTATCAGTGCATGCGCAAAGTTTATCAGTGCGTGTGCAATGTTTATCAGTGCGTGAGCAAAGTTTATCAGCTGCATGGGACCCAGCTTCTCCTACCCGAACACTTAATAGAAAAGACTGCTCATGAAGAAAGTACCAGAACACTTAATAGAAAAGACTGCTCATAAAGAAAGTACCAGAACACTTAATAGAAAAGACTGCTCATGAAGAAAGTACCAGAACACTTAATAGAAAAGACTGCTCATGAAGAAAGTACCCGAACACTTAATAGAAAAGACTGCTCATGAAGAAAGTACCCGAACACTTAATAGAAAGACTGCTCATGAAGAAAGTACCCGAACACTTAATAGAAAAGACTGCTCATGAAGAAAGTACCAGAACACTTAATAGAAAAGACTGCTCATGAAGAAAGTACCCGAACACTTAATAGAAAAGACTGCTCATGAAGAAAGTACCAGAACACTTAATAGAAAAGACTGCTCATGAAGAAAGTACCCGAACACTTAATAGAAAAGACTGCTCATGAAGAAAGTACCCGAACACTTAATAGAAAAGACTGCTCATGAAGAAAGTACCAGAACACTTAATAGAAAAGACTGCTCATGAAGAAAGTACCCGAACACTTAATAGAAAAGACTGCTCATGAAGAAAGTACCCGAACACTTAATAGAAAAGACTGCTCATGAAGAAAGTACCCGAACACTTAATAGAAAAGACTGCTCATGAAGAAAGTACCAGAACACTTAATAGAAAAGACTGCTCATGAAGAAAGTACCAGAACACTTAATAGAAAAGACTGCTCATGAAGAAAGTACCAGAACACTTAATAGAAAAGACTGCTCATGAAGAAAGTACCCGAACACTTAATAGAAAAGACTGCTCATGAAGAAAGAACCCGAACATTTAATAGAAAAGACTGTTCATGAAGAAAGTACCCGAACACTTAATAGAAAAGACTGCTCATGAAGAAAGTACCGGAACACTTAATAGAAAAGACTGCTCATGAAGAAAGTACCCGAACACTTAATAGAAAAGACTGCTCATGAAGAAAGTACCCGAACACTTAATAGAAAAGACTGCTCATGAAGAAAGTACCCGAACACTTAATAGAAAAGACTGCTCATGAAGAAAGAACCCGAACATTTAATAGAAAAGACTGTTCATGAAGAAAGTACCCGAACACTTAATAGAAAAGACTGCTCATGAAGAAAGTACCGGAACACTTAATAGAAAAGACTGCTCATGAAGAAAGTACCCGAACACTTAATAGAAAAGACTGCTCATGAAGAAAGTACCCGAACACTTAATAGAAAAGACTGCTCATGAAGAAAGTACCCGAACACTTAATAGAAAAGACTGCTCATGAAGAAAGTACCCGAACACTTAATAGAAAAGACTGCTCATGAAGAAAGTACCCGAACACTTAATAGAAAAGACTGCTCATGAAGAAAGTACCCGAACACTTAATAGAAAAGACTGCTCATGAAGAAAGAACCCGAACATTTAATAGAAAAGACTGCTCATGAAGAAAGTACCCGAACACTTAATAGAAAAGACTGCTCATGAAGAAAGTACCGGAACACTTAATAGAAAAGACTGCTCATGAAGAAAGTACCGGAACACTTAATAGAAAAGACTGCTCATGAAGAAAGTACCCGAACACTTAATAGAAAAGACTGCTCATGAAGAAAGTACCCGAACACTTAATAGAAAAGACTGCTCATGAAGAAAGTACCCGAACACTTAATAGAAAAGACTGCTCATGAAGAAAGTACCCGAACACTTAATAGAAAAGACTGCTCATGAAGAAAGTACCCGAACACTTAATAGAAAAGACTGCTCATGAAGAAAGTACCCGAACACTTAATAGAAAAGACCGCTCATGAAGAAAGTACCCGAACACTTAATAGAAAAGACCGCTCATGAAGAAAGTACCCGAACACTTAATAGAAAAGACTGCTCATGAAGAAAGTACCCGAACACTTAATAGAAAAGACCGCTCATGAAGAAAGTACCAGAACACTTAATAGAAAAGACTGCTCATGAAGAAAGTACCAGAACACTTAATAGAAAAGACTGCTCATGAAGAAAGTACCAGAACACTTAATAGAAAAGACTGCTCATGAAGAAAGTACCAGAACACTTAATAGAAAAGACTGCTCATGAAGAAAGTACCCGAACACTTAATAGAAAAGACTGCTCATGAAGAAAGTACCCGAACACTTAATAGAAAAGAATGCTCACGAAGAAAGTACCAGAACACTTAATAGAAAAGAATGCTCACGAAGAAAGTACCCGAACACTTAATAGAAAAGACTGCTCATGAAGAAAGTACCCGAACACTTAATAGAAAAGACTGCTCACGAAGAAAGTACCAGAACACTTAATAGAAAAGACTGCTCACGAAGAAAGTACCCGAACACTTAATAGAAAAGACTGCTCACGAAGAAAGTACCCGAACACTTAATAGAAAAGACTGCTCACGAAGAAAGTACCAGAACACTTAATAGAAAAGACTGCTCACGAAGAAAGTACCAGAACACTTAATAGAAAAGACTGCTCACGAAGAAAGTACCAGAACACTTAATAGAAAAGACTGCTCACGAAGAAAGTACCCGAACACTTAATAGAAAAGACTGCTCATGAAGAAAGTACCAGAACATTTAATAGAAAAGACTGCTCATGAAGAAAGTACCCGAAAACTTAATAGAAAATACTGCTCATGAAGAAAGTACCAGAACACTTAATAGAAAAGACTGCTCATGAAGAAAGTACCAGAACACTTAATAGAAAAGACTGCTCATGAAGAAAGTACCAGAACACTTAATAGAAAAGACTGCTCATGAAGAAAGTACCAGAACACTTAATAGAAAAGACTGCTCATGAAGAAAGTACCCGAACACTTAATAGAAAAGACTGCTCATGAAGAAAGTACCCGAACACTTAATAGAAAAGACTGCTCATGAAGAAAGTACCAGAACACTTAATAGAAAAGACTGCTCATGAAGAAAGTACCAGAACACTTAATAGAAAAGACTGCTCATGAAGAAAGTACCCGAACACTTAATAGAAAAGACTGCTCATGAAGAAAGTACCCGAACACTTAATAGAAAAGACTGCTCATGAAGAAAGAACCCGAACACTTAATAGAAAAGACTGCTCATGAAGAAAGTACCAGAACACTTAATAGAAAAGACTGCTCATGAAGAAAGTACCCGAACACTTAATAGAAAAGACTGCTCATGAAGAAAGTACCCGAACACTTAATAGAAAAGACTGCTCATGAAGAAAGTACCCGAACACTTAATAGAAAAGACTGCTCATGAAGAAAGTACCCGAACACTTAATAGAAAAGACTGCTCATGAAGAAAGTACCCGAACACTTAATAGAAAAGACTGCTCATGAAGAAAGTACCCGAACACTTAATAGAAAAGACTGCTCATGAAGAAAGTACCAGAACACTTAATAGAAAAGACTGCTCATGAAGAAAGTACCCGAACACTTAATAGAAAAGACTGCTCATGAAGAAAGTACCCGAACACTTAATAGAAAAGACTGCTCATGAAGAAAGTACCCGAACACTTAATAGAAAAGACTGCTCATGAAGAAAGTACCCGAACACTTAATAGAAAAGACTGCTCATGAAGAAAGTACCCGAACACTTAATAGAAAAGACTGCTCATGAAGAAAGTACCCGAACACTTAATAGAAAAGACTGCTCATGAAGAAAGTACCCGAACACTTAATAGAAAAGACTGCTCATGAAGAAAGTACCAGAACACTTAATAGAAAAGACTGCTCATGAAGAAAGTACCAGAACACTTAATAGAAAAGACTGCTCATGAAGAAAGTACCCGAACACTTAATAGAAAAGACTGCTCATGAAGAAAGTACCCGAACACTTAATAGAAAAGACTGCTCATGAAGAAAGTACCGGAACACTTAATAGAAAAGACTGCTCATGAAGAAAGTACCCGAACACTTAATAGAAAAGACTGCTCATGAAGAAAGTACCCGAACACTTAATAGAAAAGACTGCTCATGAAGAAAGTACCCGAACACTTAATAGAAAAGACTGCTCATGAAGAAAGTACCCGAACACTTAATAGAAAAGACTGCTCATGAAGAAAGTACCCGAACACTTAATAGAAAAGACTGCTCATGAAGAAAGTACCCGAACACTTAATAGAAAAGACTGCTCATGAAGAAAGAACCCGAACATTTAATAGAAAAGACTGTTCATGAAGAAAGTACCCGAACACTTAATAGAAAAGACTGCTCATGAAGAAAGTACCGGAACACTTAATAGAAAAGACTGCTCATGAAGAAAGTACCCGAACACTTAATAGAAAAGACTGCTCATGAAGAAAGTACCCGAACACTTAATAGAAAAGACTGCTCATGAAGAAAGTACCCGAACACTTAATAGAAAAGACTGCTCATGAAGAAAGTACCCGAACACTTAATAGAAAAGACTGCTCATGAAGAAAGTACCCGAACACTTAATAGAAAAGACTGCTCATGAAGAAAGTACCCGAACACTTAATAGAAAAGACTGCTCATGAAGAAAGTACCCGAACACTTAATAGAAAAGACTGCTCATGAAGAAAGTACCCGAACACTTAATAGAAAAGACTGCTCATGAAGAAAGTACCCGAACACTTAATAGAAAAGACTGCTCATGAAGAAAGTACCCGAACACTTAATAGAAAAGACCGCTCATGAAGAAAGTACCCGAACACTTAATAGAAAAGACTGCTCATGAAGAAAGTACCCGAACACTTAATAGAAAAGACTGCTCATGAAGAAAGTACCCGAACACTTAATAGAAAAGACTGCTCATGAAGAAAGTACCAGAACACTTAATAGAAAAGACTGCTCATGAAGAAAGTACCAGAACACTTAATAGAAAAGACTGCTCATGAAGAAAGTACCCGAACACTTAATAGAAAAGACTGCTCATGAAGAAAGTACCCGAACACTTAATAGAAAAGACTGCTCATGAAGAAAGTACCCGAACACTTAATAGAAAAGACTGCTCACGAAGAAAGTACCCGAACACTTAATAGAAAAGACTGCTCACGAAGAAAGTACCAGAACACTTAATAGAAAAGACTGCTCACGAAGAAAGTACCCGAACACTTAATAGAAAAGACTGCTCACGAAGAAAGTACCCGAACACTTAATAGAAAAGACTGCTCACGAAGAAAGTACCAGAACACTTAATAGAAAAGACTGCTCACGAAGAAAGTACCAGAACACTTAATAGAAAAGACTGCTCACGAAGAAAGTACCAGAACACTTAATAGAAAAGACTGCTCATGAAGAAAGTACCCGAACACTTAATAGAAAAGACTGCTCATGAAGAAAGTACCAGAACATTTAATAGAAAAGACTGCTCATGAAGAAAGTACCCGAACACTTAATAGAAAATACTGCTCATGAAGAAAGTACCAGAACACTTAATAGAAAAGACTGCTCATGAAGAAAGTACCAGAACACTTAATAGAAAAGACTGCTCATGAAGAAAGTACCAGAACACTTAATAGAAAAGACTGCTCATGAAGAAAGTACCAGAACACTTAATAGAAAAGACTGCTCATGAAGAAAGTACCCGAACACTTAATAGAAAAGACTGCTCATGAAGAAAGTACCCGAACACTTAATAGAAAAGACTGCTCATGAAGAAAGTACCAGAACACTTAATAGAAAAGACTGCTCATGAAGAAAGTACCAGAACACTTAATAGAAAAGACTGCTCATGAAGAAAGTACCCGAACACTTAATAGAAAAGACTGCTCATGAAGAAAGTACCCGAACACTTAATAGAAAAGACTGCTCATGAAGAAAGAACCCGAACACTTAATAGAAAAGACTGCTCATGAAGAAAGTACCAGAACACTTAATAGAAAAGACTGCTCATGAAGAAAGTACCCGAACACTTAATAGAAAAGACTGCTCATGAAGAAAGTACCCGAACACTTAATAGAAAAGACTGCTCATGAAGAAAGTACCCGAACACTTAATAGAAAAGACTGCTCATGAAGAAAGTACCCGAACACTTAATAGAAAAGACTGCTCATGAAGAAAGTACCCGAACACTTAATAGAAAAGACTGCTCATGAAGAAAGTACCCGAACACTTAATAGAAAAGACTGCTCATGAAGAAAGTACCAGAACACTTAATAGAAAAGACTGCTCATGAAGAAAGTACCCGAACACTTAATAGAAAAGACTGCTCATGAAGAAAGTACCCGAACACTTAATAGAAAAGACTGCTCATGAAGAAAGTACCCGAACACTTAATAGAAAAGACTGCTCATGAAGAAAGTACCCGAACACTTAATAGAAAAGACTGCTCATGAAGAAAGTACCCGAACACTTAATAGAAAAGACTGCTCATGAAGAAAGTACCCGAACACTTAATAGAAAAGACTGCTCATGAAGAAAGTACCCGAACACTTAATAGAAAAGACTGCTCATGAAGAAAGTACCAGAACACTTAATAGAAAAGACTGCTCATGAAGAAAGTACCAGAACACTTAATAGAAAAGACTGCTCATGAAGAAAGTACCCGAACACTTAATAGAAAAGACTGCTCATGAAGAAAGTACCCGAACACTTAATAGAAAAGACTGCTCATGAAGAAAGTACCAGAACACTTAATAGAAAAGAATGCTCATGAAGAAAGTACCCGAACACTTAATAGAAAAGACTGCTCACGAAGAAAGTACCCGAACACTTAATAGAAAAGACTGCTCACGAAGAAAGTACCAGAACACTTAATAGAAAAGACTGCTCACGAAGAAAGTACCCGAACACTTAATAGAAAAGACTGCTCACGAAGAAAGTACCCGAACACTTAATAGAAAAGACTGCTCACGAAGAAAGTACCAGAACACTTAATAGAAAAGACTGCTCACGAAGAAAGTACCAGAACACTTAATAGAAAAGACTGCTCACGAAGAAAGTACCAGAACACTTAATAGAAAAGACTGCTCATGAAGAAAGTACCCGAACACTTAATAGAAAAGACTGCTCATGAAGAAAGTACCAGAACATTTAATAGAAAAGACTGCTCATGAAGAAAGTACCCGAACACTTAATAGAAAATACTGCTCATGAAGAAAGTACCAGAACACTTAATAGAAAAGACTGCTCATGAAGAAAGTACCAGAACACTTAATAGAAAAGACTGCTCATGAAGAAAGTACCAGAACACTTAATAGAAAAGACTGCTCATGAAGAAAGTACCAGAACACTTAATAGAAAAGACTGCTCATGAAGAAAGTACCAGAACACTTAATAGAAAAGACTGCTCATGAAGAAAGTACCCGAACACTTAATAGAAAAGACTGCTCATGAAGAAAGTACCAGAACACTTAATAGAAAAGACTGCTCATGAAGAAAGTACCAGAACACTTAATAGAAAAGACTGCTCATGAAGAAAGTACCCGAACACTTAATAGAAAAGACTGCTCATGAAGAAAGTACCCGAACACTTAATAGAAAAGACTGCTCATGAAGAAAGTACCCGAACACTTAATAGAAAAGACTGCTCATGAAGAAAGTACCAGAACACTTAATAGAAAAGACTGCTCATGAAGAAAGTACCCGAACACTTAATAGAAAAGACTGCTCATGAAGAAAGTACCCGAACACTTAATAGAAAAGACTGCTCATGAAGAAAGTACCCGAACACTTAATAGAAAAGACTGCTCATGAAGAAAGTACCCGAACACTTAATAGAAAAGACTGCTCATGAAGAAAGTACCAGAACACTTAATAGAAAAGACTGCTCATGAAGAAAGTACCCGAACACTTAATAGAAAAGACTGCTCATGAAGAAAGTACCAGAACACTTAATAGAAAAGACTGCTCATGAAGAAAGTACCAGAACACTTAATAGAAAAGACTGCTCATGAAGAAAGTACCCGAACACTTAATAGAAAAGACTGCTCATGAAGAAAGTACCCGAACACTTAATAGAAAAGACTGCTCATGAAGAAAGTACCCGAACACTTAATAGAAAAGACTGCTCATGAAGAAAGTACCCGAACACTTAATAGAAAATACTGCTCATGAAGAAAGTACCAGAACACTTAATAGAAAAGACTGCTCATGAAGAAAGTACCAGAACACTTAATAGAAAAGACTGCTCATGAAGAAAGTACCAGAACACTTAATAGAAAAGACTGCTCATGAAGAAAGTACCCGAACACTTAATAGAAAAGACTGCTCATGAAGAAAGTACCCGAACACTTAATAGAAAAGACTGCTCATGAAGAAAGTACCAGAACACTTAATAGAAAAGACTGCTCATGAAGAAAGTACCAGAACACTTAATAGAAAAGACTGCTCATGAAGAAAGTACCAGAACACTTAATAGAAAAGACTGCTCATGAAGAAAGTACCCGAACACTTAATAGAAAAGACTGCTCATGAAGAAAGTACCCGAACACTTAATAGAAAAGACTGCTCATGAAGAAAGTACCCGAACACTTAATAGAAAAGACTGCTCATGAAGAAAGTACCCGAACACTTAATAGAAAAGACTGCTCATGAAGAAAGTACCAGAACACTTAATAGAAAAGAATGCTCATGAAGAAAGTACCCGAACACTTAATAGAAAAGACTGCTCACGAAGAAAGTACCCGAACACTTAATAGAAAAGACTGCTCACGAAGAAAGTACCAGAACACTTAATAGAAAAGACTGCTCACGACGAAAGTACCCGAACACTTAATAGAAAAGACTGCTCACGAAGAAAGTACCCGAACACTTAATAGAAAAGACTGCTCACGAAGAAAGTACCAGAACACTTAATAGAAAAGACTGCTCACGAAGAAAGTACCAGAACACTTAATAGAAAAGACTGCTCACGAAGAAAGTACCAGAACACTTAATAGAAAAGACTGCTCATGAAGAAAGTACCAGAACACTTAATAGAAAAGACTGCTCATGAAGAAAGTACCAGAACATTTAATAGAAAAGACTGCTCATGAAGAAAGTACCCGAACACTTAATAGAAAATACTGCTCATGAAGAAAGTACCCGAACACTTAATAGAAAAGACTGCTCATGAAGAAAGTACCAGAACACTTAATAGAAAAGACTGCTCATGAAGAAAGTACCAGAACACTTAATAGAAAAGACTGCTCATGAAGAAAGTACCAGAACACTTAATAGAAAAGACTGCTCATGAAGAAAGTACCCGAACACTTAATAGAAAAGACTGCTCATGAAGAAAGTACCCGAACACTTAATAGAAAAGACTGCTCATGAAGAAAGTACCAGAACACTTAATAGAAAAGACTGCTCATGAAGAAAGTACCAGAACACTTAATAGAAAAGACTGCTCATGAAGAAAGTACCCGAACACTTAATAGAAAAGACTGCTCATGAAGAAAGTACCCGAACACTTAATAGAAAAGACTGCTCATGAAGAAAGTACCCGAACACTTAATAGAAAAGACTGCTCATGAAGAAAGTACCAGAACACTTAATAGAAAAGACTGCTCATGAAGAAAGTACCCGAACACTTAATAGAAAAGACTGCTCATGAAGAAAGTACCCGAACACTTAATAGAAAAGACTGCTCATGAAGAAAGTACCCGAACACTTAATAGAAAAGACTGCTCATGAAGAAAGTACCCGAACACTTAATAGAAAAGACTGCTCATGAAGAAAGTACCAGAACACTTAATAGAAAAGACTGCTCATGAAGAAAGTACCAGAACACTTAATAGAAAAGACTGCTCATGAAGAAAGTACCCGAACACTTAATAGAAAAGACTGCTCATGAAGAAAGTACCAGAACACTTAATAGAAAAGACTGCTCATGAAGAAAGTACCAGAACACTTAATAGAAAAGACTGCTCATGAAGAAAGTACCAGAACACTTAATAGAAAAGACTGCTCATGAAGAAAGTACCCGAACACTTAATAGAAAAGACTGCTCATGAAGAAAGTACCCGAACACTTAATAGAAAAGACTGCTCATGAAGAAAGTACCCGAACACTTAATAGAAAATACTGCTCATGAAGAAAGTACCAGAACACTTAATAGAAAAGACTGCTCATGAAGAAAGTACCAGAACACTTAATAGAAAAGACTGCTCATGAAGAAAGTACCAGAACACTTAATAGAAAAGACTGCTCATGAAGAAAGTACCCGAACACTTAATAGAAAAGACTGCTCATGAAGAAAGTACCCGAACACTTAATAGAAAAGACTGCTCATGAAGAAAGTACCAGAACACTTAATAGAAAAGACTGCTCATGAAGAAAGTACCAGAACACTTAATAGAAAAGACTGCTCATGAAGAAAGTACCAGAACACTTAATAGAAAAGACTGCTCATGAAGAAAGTACCCGAACACTTAATAGAAAAGACTGCTCATGAAGAAAGTACCCGAACACTTAATAGAAAAGACTGCTCATGAAGAAAGTACCAGAACACTTAATAGAAAAGACTGCTCATGAAGAAAGTACCCGAACACTTAATAGAAAAGACTGCTCATGAAGAAAGTACCCGAACACTTAATAGAAAAGACTGCTCATGAAGAAAGTACCCGAACACTTAATAGAAAAGACTGCTCATGAAGAAAGTACCAGAACACTTAATAGAAAAGACTGCTCATGAAGAAAGTACCATAACACTTAATAGAAAAGACTGCTCATGAAGAAAGTACCCGAACACTTAATAGAAAAGACTGCTCATGAAGAAAGTACCAGAACACTTAATAGAAAAGACTGCTCATGAAGAAAGTACCCGAACACTTAATAGAAAAGACTGCTCATGAAGAAAGTACCAGAACACTTAATAGAAAAGACTGCTCATGAAGAAAGTACCAGAACACTTAATAGAAAAGACTGCTCATGAAGAAAGTACCCGAACACTTAATAGAAAAGACTGCTCATGAAGAAAGTACCAGAACACTTAATAGAAAAGACTGCTCATGAAGAAAGTACCCGAACACTTAATAGAAAAGACTGCTCATGAAGAAAGTACCCGAACACTTAATAGAAAAGACTGCTCATGAAGAAAGTACCAGAACACTTAATAGAAAAGACTGCTCATGAAGAAAGTACCCGAACACTTAATAGAAAAGACTGCTCATGAAGAAAGTACCAGAACACTTAATAGAAAAGACTGCTCATGAAGAAAGTACCAGAACACTTAATAGAAAAGACTGTTCATGAAGAAAGTACCCGAACACTTAATAGAAAAGACTGCTCATGAAGAAAGTACCCGAACACTTAATAGAAAAGACTGCTCATGAAGAAAGTACCCGAACACTTAATAGAAAAGACTGCTCATGAAGAAAGTACCAGAACACTTAATAGAAAAGACTGCTCATGAAGAAAGTTGGGTTGCCTGCTTTCACACCAGTTTCAAGTCCAGTGACCCGTACATTTTTGAGTGATTCCGTTTTCTCTTTTAAGAGTTTGATTATCCATTCCAACTTAGCTCGCGCTTTTTGCAGATCATGAGTCGTACCTCTGTCGCATTGGCTGTCTTCTCCAGACTTTTCACTTTAGTTGAAAAGGTATCCACTTCAGCAGTGAGCACTGCCAATGATTCATCTACAGGTTTTAATTGTAAGTCGAGTGCAGAGGTCATTTCCACACAAACAATCTCTCGTTTAGTAAGCAGCTATTCCTGTTGTCTGGTGTTGAAAACCGCCATGTTCCCACAGTTGAATTGTGGATGGACAAATTCTAGTTGCTGAAGTGAAATAGACCTGCTAGTTATTTCTTGTCACACAATGAATGTCCCACACCTTTATATGATGTTTAGTATTGACAAGTTATAGGAAACAAGTCAGTTAATTTAAAGTCATTTGCAAAAGAAAGCCACGATAAGGCGATGCGTTTCAATGCATGCCACCGGAACTGGTTCCTCTGACACGGAACCAGTAGTTCTACTATTGACTGATTGATTAGCTAGCTCACCATTGACAGTGTAGTTGACCTCTCCAGCATAATGAATCAGTCTGAACTCCTCCCTGCCCACCGCCTTGCGTGTCTTCCCATTCGCCAATTTGTGACTGACAGACATAGAGACAATTCATATCTTAGATACAGAGTCACAAATATACACACAAATACATTTTGGGGAGATGGTGCAAATACACAAACAAAATATGACATGTGTGTGTGTGTGTGTAAGAGAAAGATTGGACTCACGTGACAAAATGGGCATGGCCTCCCAAAGTGTCCTCGAGCTTCTCCAGGAAGGAGATATCACTGGGCTCCCCTGGTCTCAAACACTCCTCATCCTACAACACATTTCACATTTATACATTAACATTCAAATAGAGAGAGGGAGAGGACAGAGGGAGAGAGATACTAGAGAGAGGAGAAAGACTACTAAACTGAAGTGAATGTCATTCTCACCAGGATGGAGATGAAGCCTTTGTGTTTCTCCTCCACCAGGTCACAGATTATCTTGTTGTCAAAGTACTTCACCGGCTCCCACTGAAATACACAGTTGCATTTAATGAACTACAACCTCATCACTAGTATATCTCTATTCTTGTTTTGTCTTTTTCTCTGAGTACACAGACTCACAGTGATGCCCTCTGCTTCGTATTCCTCCTGCTCAGACTTGAGGGTGAGCTTGATGAACAGCTGCTGCAGCTTCTCATTGCAGTAGTTGATGCAGAACTGCTCAAAACTACAGGGAGATGGTTAGGATTAGAAAGATGGCACAAAACAACTGTGCTACAATATTTTTATTAGGCTGCCTAATTCAGATCTTTGTTTCACTAATTGGTCTTTAGACCAATCAGATCTGATGTGAAAAGATCTGATGTGATTGGTCAAAAGACCAATATTAGAGGAAATAATATCAGAATTGGGTTGACTGTACAAACAAATGGCACACACACACACACACACACACACACACACACACACACACACACA
Organism: Salvelinus fontinalis; assembly: GCF_029448725.1. Lineage (NCBI taxonomy): Eukaryota > Metazoa > Chordata > Actinopteri > Salmoniformes > Salmonidae > Salvelinus > Salvelinus fontinalis. Next base: position 35,702,270 of record NC_074677.1, read on the forward strand.
CACACACACACACACACACACACACACACACACACACACACACACACACACACACACACACACACACACACACACACATTACACACACACACACATTACACACACACACACACACACACACACACACACACACACACACACACACACACACACACAAAGTAAGTTGACAGCTAGAATCTTTTCAGGTACCTATTGTGTTGGAAGACCTCAAAGCCGTAGATATCCAGCAGTCCTATGACTGATGACGAGCCCTTACTGCTGTTGTACACTTCATCCTGTAAATAGAACACAATCCACTCAGTTTTGGAGGTAGCAAGCAGCATTACGGTAGCTGGCAAAGAGAGAGAGCAATAACTAAGAGTAAATAATAAGTGAATCATGATTGATGTGTGTGAGAGACCTTGAAAGCCAGAGACTGGTTGATCTTCGCCACCAGCCAGGTGAAGGCACGGCCGTACACTGCTTTGGCCAAGGCATCACGGGCTGCCACAGCCTGCTCAAAACTCAACGGGCTTATCATCTGGAACATACACACACATAAGTACGCAGTACACACATATACGTACACACACATTGAAATAAAATACTTTCATGTTATTTCTGGGCTCAGCTGTACTATATCAGTACCCTCTCTTTTAAACAAATTAATCAAAATATTCATGCCATACACATCAGTGGCATACTGTATTACTTCTTGGTAAGTGGGATATTAGATTATATCAAATATATATAAAACTATATTAAAATTATATTTGCAGGCTATAGGCATAGTTTTGTATGAAGTGAAACATCCCACCAGACACTCACCTCTTCCCCTTTGGCAGTGAGTTTCTTATGAGTGAGAGCCTCTCTCAGCGCTGGTCCATCCACACCCAACAGCTGCAGAACAAGCAAGAAAAAAATCAGCATCTGCCTTTAAAATGGAGAATTAGGGAATGTGTCAGTCTGTAGGACTGGGTAGAGTTCATGTTAGAAGTTCTAACCTTGGACAGATATGTGAGCTGTGGCTCAGTGGTGATCTGGGTATCTCCATCCTCCCCTTCTCCAAACTGAGTGTTCCCAAGATGAAGGACACTTGCGATTATATTCAACAGATCCTAGCAGGGAGAGAGAAGAGACACATTTAAACCATGACATTCTCACTGTTTTCAGAGTGAAACTTTGGGTGGGTATTTGCAGTGATATACAGTATGTACACCAGTGGAGGCTGGTGGGAGGAGCTATAGGAGAACGGGCTCATTGTAATAGCTGGGTGTGAACAATTGGAACAGAGTCAAACATGAGGTTTCCATATGTTTGATATTGTTCCACCCATTCCATTATAATGAGCCCGTTCTTCCATAGCTTCCCCCACCAGCCTCCTCTGATGTACACTAAAGTGTTTCTGACCTCCACCTCCTCTTCATGGAAGCCGATGACGGTCAGGGCTTTTCTCACTGTTTTCCAGTCATTCTTGTCATTGATGGAGCTCACCCTGGGACAGCAACCCTGCGAGGTACAGGACATCACTGCTCAAATCACTGTGCGCACACACACACACACACACACACACACACACACACACACACACACACACACACACACACACACACACACACACACACACACCTTGACCAGGTAGTGGTATTTCTGAGCGTTTCTCTCCAGGCCCAGCTTGCTGAGCTGGTCTTGTTCTCCTCCCTCCAGCAGCTGGTAGAAGATATGGAAGTTCCTCTCTCCGTGGTTCTGGTGCACCACACGAGACTTCTCCAGTAGGTAGTTGAGGATGTGGCCTCCTATTGGCGCCCCCTAGGGGAGGTCAGGGACAGGGACAGTCAAGGTACTGTTGAGTGTGGTCCTACTAGAGCTTCTTTAGCTACATCATGTTTTAGATTCATATGCTGTATGGTAAGCCACGAATGTCACATTTATTAGTCATGCACAATCTTTTGATGGAATGGCGTGCTGTAGAGATAGTATGGCATGAGTGTCAGCGATGGTAGACCTATGTGTGGGAAATCCCTCAATCCAGGAGCTAAAGGAAGGGAAAATAGGCTTACCCTGAAGTCAAACTGGACATCCATGTATTTTCCAAAGCGGCTGGAATTGTCATTTCGCAATGTTTTGGCATTACCAAAGGCCTGCAGAGAGAGACAGGAAAAGAGAGAGAGAGAGGAAGTCAGTGTGGGAAACAACAAAGATAAGATCAAACACAGCTGAGAGAGAGGAAACATTAACAGTACAGTAATAGCATCTTCACAGCAGCACCTATCTATTGTTATGGCTTTGTCAGAGATTGGTTCAAAATATGCAATGGATCAACATGCTTTCCCCCTTCCAATTATAGAGTTAATTCTTTGAAGGAACATAATTTTGTAGTGGGCCATTCATTTATCTCATTAATTTACAGTTACATTTTAGTCATTTAGCAGACGCTCTTATCCAGAGCGACTTACAGTAGAGTGTATACATTTTATTACAATTTTTACATTTCATTACATTTTACATACTGAGACAAGGATATCCCTACCGGCCAAACCCTCCCTAACCCGGACGACGCTATGCCAATTGTGCGTCGCCCCACGGACCTCCCGGTTGCGGCCGGCTGCGACAGAGCCTGGGCACGAACCCAGCCCAGCCTGGGCGCAAACCCAGAGACTCTGGTGGCGCAGCTAGCACTGCAATACAGTGCCCTAGACCACTGCGCCACCCGGGAGGCCAATTAATGTTACACCAGTCTCAGTAACCCTGCTATAAATGTCCTTCCTCCTCCAGAGCCTATAGAGGTGCTCATAGGAAGAGATCCTGGGAAGGGGATCTTGGGAGGGGGCGGGGTGTGTACCTCCAGAACAGGGTTGGACTGCAGCAGCCGGTCCCGGATCGTACTCATGTGGTCAGTGACAGGGCAGGTAGTGGCGTAGTACTGGAGGATCTTCTTGGAGGCCTCGGTCTTCCCTGCTCCGCTCTCCCCAGAGATCAGGATACACTGGTCCCTCCTCTCAGTCCGCATGGCTCGGTACGTGTTGTCTGACACCGCATAGCTACAGGATAGAGAAACAGAGGGGTGGGATACAAACATGATGTCAGCTAGTGATTGGGCTCATATTGGTGTATTCACATACAGTGGACCACCATCTGATAGTAAACATAGACTACATACTGTAAATGTAATGTTCCAGAGCACATTCACATATACACACACTCATTCTAGTCCTGCTGGGTCAGAGAAAGGTTAACCTCTATGGGATCGGTGTCCTCCCCACGGGACGGTTAAGCTAACGTAGGCTAATGTGATTAGCATGAGGTTGGAAGTAACAAAAACATTTCTGTGGACATAGAAATATCTGAAATGGGCAGAAAGCTTACATTTTTGTTAAATCTAACTACATTGTCCAATTTACAGTAGCTATTATAGTGAAAGAATACCATGCTATTGTTTGAGGAGAGTGCACAGCTATGAACTCGAAAATGTATTAATAAACCAATTAGGCACATTTAGGCAGTCTTGATAGAACATTTTGAACAGAATTGCAATGGTTCATTGAATCAGTCTAAAACTTTGCACATACGCTGCTGCCATCTAGTGGCCAAAATCTAAATTGTGGCTAATCAGGGGTCAGAGGGTGACTTACATGTGGGGTGATATCTCGTAGAAGCTGACCCCTCGGTAGCGCTCCATGTGCGCCTTGGAGTAGATCTCCAGGTCCTTGTATGGGTTCACTGATACCAACACTGACCCTATGTAGGTCTGACAGGGAGACAAGACCCGCACACTACAATCACCAACCCCTCTAATACAAAACCCACAAAAACACTGATATAAAAAAAATCAACCAATAGCAAACATTAAGTTAAAGCTACAGATGTAGGATCTTCATTTCAGCCGGAAAACTATCCTGCGGCAACAGGAAATGTGAATTATTCTGTGGATTATAATTATTGGACATTTCTTGTAGCGTACAAGGCAAATCAAGTCAAAACAATTTAAGTGGAAAATACAAACTTTAGAAGCCTTTTTAAACCTCGAATCCACTACAGGTTTGTATTCCTGCCGAGCGGGAAAATTCTCAGCAACAAAAGAGTGATCCAATTGAGATCCTACATCTGTATGCAGAGACATTTTTATGATAAGATTTCCATATAGCCTATATTATATGATTCTTTACATAGATGAGTTTCTCTCCAAAGCGACGGCGCAGGTTCTCAATGAAGGCCGCCTCGCTAGTGTAGTTCTCCAACAGCACAAAGTCCTGCACCCCCACCCTGTCCCGGGCTGTCAGAGTACTCTCCATAACTCTATGAACTCTGCCCTCACCTCCCACCTCCTATAGAGAGAGAGAGAGAGAAAGGGAGGGGGATAGAAGGGGGAGACATCATTGCCTGCCGCTCTTTCCCAGATACATACAATAATATATTAATAATATAATATATATTATTATAATAATATAATAATAAAATGCAATTTAGCAGACGCTTTTATCCAAATTGAAACCCACCACTATGCACTTCAACTACACCTGAAAAATTGTTCTTTATTTATTTTTATCCCATTTTCTCCCCAATCTTGTGACATCCAATTGGTAGTTACAAACTTGTCTCATTGCTGCAACCCAACGGGATCAGGAGAGGCGAAGATTGAGATATGCATCCTCCAAAACATGATCCGCCAAGACGAGCTGATTCTTAACACACTCTCTTAAAGGTGCAATATGCAGAAATCGCTCCGCCATTTCCTGGTTGCTAAAATTCGAATAGTTTGCCTAATTTCAGTGTATGTGACAAAACAAGCATTCAGAGTGTAAAGAATCATTGTACCATCTAAACCGCTGTGAAATATATTTTCAATAACCAAGAATATTGTATTTTCAGCTGTTTGAAGCTGGTGTACACAACCAAAAGTAAAAGATGCAAAAACGAGACTTAAGCATGGGAAGCATAGAAATAGAGCACATAGAACAGATCTACCGCTTCTTAGACTTGCGTTCAATGAGAATGGCATATCTCTAACTCACATTTCTGTGAATTTTGTCAGATTTGGTGACATATTGCAGCTTTAACCCAGAAGTCAGCCCAACCAATGTGTCGGAGAAATCACCGTCCGACTGACGACCGAGGTCAGCTTGCAGGCGCCCGGCCTGCCACAAGGAGTTATTAGGAGAGAGATGAGCCAAGGAAAGAACTGCCGACAAAACCCTCCCCTAACCCGGATGGTGCTGGCCAATTGTGCACCGCCTTTTGGGGCTCCCGGTCACAGACGGCTGAGATCGAATTCCAGGCTGTAGTGGCGCCTCAAGCATTAGACTGCTGCCCACTCAGGAGGCCGACCTGAAATAATTTGATAGGTATAAGCAATATGTAAAAATCCTCACCTTGCCCTTTTGATAGGCTAGGAGGAATTCCTCATATCGCTTACACCTACCCATACCTCATAGATCTACACAAGTGCATGGAGGGTAGGGCAGAGGGTCGAGTTGGGATTGGGCGTATTATGACAACACCACAGCACTGCAAATAAACACCTCCACAAGAGGCAGGAACAACCATATCAACCAGAGGAAAGCACACAGAGGATGTTCAGACATGCAGAACATAAATCAAACAATGAAGCCATTTCAATAATCCTTAATATAAACAGTGTCTCTAAGATCCTCTATTGTGTGATTGTGAGATAGCGTATTGGGATGTATATACAGTAAATACAGGCTTTAGCGCCAATCAGCTTCTGACCAATGCTGCTAAAGAGGTGTGTGTACATGTAAACCCTGGTATTCTGATGACAAACAGAGCACAGACAGGGAAATAATATCCAGAGAAATTCACCGACATGTTAATCCGAAAATATTAGAAGAGAACAGACACAAAAAATATACCTACCGTGAATTGGTGTGTGCATTATCCAGTTATGACTACTATTATCCACCAGTACAGAACAGAAATGCCTAGGCTACATCCTGCATTCCAGTACCATTCTACTACAACCAATCACCCTCTAGTCTGTTTGATCACTCACTGTATCAGGTGTAATCATTTGAAGTGCGTAAGCAAGCCCCCTAACACACACACACACACACACCAAGACACACTGGGAGAGGAACAATGGGGCCAGGGGCTTTGGGAACATACAGTCCTCTCAGGGGTGTCGTTAGGGGTTGGTTAATGTCACTAACTGGTCGTTATCTCTGAACGCTTAATGGTGGAAAATCCTTGAAACAACACAAGGACAACAGTGGAGTGAAGCCAAGAACTATGAGCAGGGGAAAGCCAGGAGACACTTCCACTCTGCACTCCTACCCAGCCCCCCTCTACCTCAGAGCATTGTTCTTGCAGGTGGCCTTCCTGCAGAAAGTAAAACACACAGAGGAATCCCCACACACACACACACACACACACACACACACACACACACACACACACACACACACACACACACACACACACACACACACGTATAGTGATTTTCCCGAAGGCATTTTAGAGTCAGGCTTAGGGTCAGGTCTTCAAGGATCTCCACTGAATGTGTCTTTTGTGTGTTTGGCTGTTTGTGTGTTTCTCTAAAATGCTGCCTCATCCTCTACGGGATCGGTCCCCCCCACCACGGGACGGTTAAGCTAACGTAGGCTAATGTGATTAGCATGAGGTTGGAAGTAAAAAGAACATTTCTGAGGACATAGAAATATCTGAAATGGGCAGAAAGCTTACATTTTTGTTAAATCTATCTACATTGTCCAATTTACAGTAGCTATTACAGTGAAAGAATACCATGCTATTGTTTGAGGAGAGTGCACAGCTATGAACTCGAAAATGTATTAATAAACCAATTAGGCATATTTAGGCAGTCTTGATAGAACATTTTGAACAGAAATGCAATGGGTCATTGAATCAGTCTAAAACTTTGCACATACACTGCTGCCATCTAGTGGCCAAAATCTAAACTGTGGCTAACCTGGAATAGTACGTTATGGCCTTTCTCTTGCACTTCAAAGATTTTTTATTTTACCAGATCTAAATGTGTTATATTCTCCTACATTCATTTCACATTTCCACAAACTTCAAAGTGTTCCCTTTCAAATGGCATCAAGAATATGCATATCATTGCTTCCGGTCCTGAGCTACAGGCAGTTAGAGTTGGGTACGTCATTTTAGGCGAAAACTGAAAAAAAGGGTCCGATCCTTAAGAGGTTGGGTTGTGAGTGGACTCTCAAGTAGTGTAGGCCTAGTTACTGTGGCCCCGTGAACAGGGTCCTGTGGCCCTTAGAAGAGATGAGTGTTCTATATAATATAAGAAAAGCACAAGCCTCTGTGTAGAGTATCCATCGGCCCTGTGGGTAATGAAGTTTGATGGACCTTTGAGGATGTACAGTTGAAGTCGGAAGTTTACATACACTTAAGTTGGAGTCATTAAAACTTGTTTTTCAACCACTCCACAAATTTCTTGTTCACAAACTATAGTTTTGGCAAGTCGGTTAGGACATCTACTTTGTGCAGGACACAAGTCATTTTTCCAACAATTGTTTACAGACAGATTATTTCACTTATAATTCACTGTATCACAATTCCAGTGGGTCAGAAGTTTACATACACTAAGTTGACTGGGCCTTTAAACAGCTTGGAAAATTCCCGAAAATGACGCCATGTTTTTAGAAGCGTCTGATAGGCTGATTGACATCATTTGAGTCAATTGGAGGTGTACCTGTGGATGTATTTCAAGGCCTACCTTCAAACTCAGCCAAGACCTCAGAAAAAAATTGTAGATCTCCACAAGTCTGGTTCATCCTTGGGAGCAATTTCCAAACACCTGAAGGTACCACGTTCATCTGTACAAACAATAGTACGCAAATATAAACACCATGGGACCACACAGCCGTCATACAGCTCAGGAAGGAGACGCATTCTGTCTCCTAGAGATGAACGTACTTTGGTGCGAAAAGTGCAAATCATTCCCAGAACAACAGCAAAGGTTCTTGTGAAAATGCTGTAGGAAACAAGTACAAAAGTATCTATATCCACAGTAAAACGAGTCCTATATCGACATAACCTGAAAGGCTGCTCAGCAAGGAAGAAGCCACTGCTCCAAAACCACCATAAAAAAAGCCAGACTACGGTTTGCAACTGCACATGGGGACAAAGATCGTACTTTTTGGAGAAATGTCCTCTGGTCTAATGAAACAAAAATTGTTTGGCCATAATGACCATCGTTATGTTTGGAGGAAAAAGGGGGAGGCTTGCAAGCCAAAGAACACCATCCCAACCGTGAAGCACGGGGGTGGCAACATCATATTGTGGGGGTGCTTTGCTGCAGGAGGGACTGGTGCACTTCACAAAATAGATGGCCACATGAGGAAGGAAAATTATGTGGATATATTGAAGCAACATCTGAAGACATCAGTCAGGAAGTTAAAGCTTGGTCACAAATGGGTCTTCCAAATGGACAATGACCCTAAGCACGCCTCCAAAGTTGTAGCAAAATGGCTTAAGGACAACAAAGTCAAGGTATTGGAGTGGCCATCACAAAGCCCTGACCTCAATCCCATAGAATATTTGTGGGCAGAACTAAAAAAGCGTGTGCGAGCAAGGAGGCCTACAAAACCTGACTCATTTACACCAGCTCTGTCAGGAGAAAATGGGCCAAAATTCACCTAACTTATTGTGGGAAGCTTGTGGAAGGCTACCCAAAACGTTTGACCCAAGTTAAACAATTTGAAGGCAATGCTACCAAATACTATTTTAAACTCAGTTTTTCTATGTAAACTTCTGACCCACTGGGAATGTGATGAAAGAAATAAAAGCTGAAATAAATCATTCTCTCTACTATTATTCTGACATTTCACATTCTTAAAATAAAGTCGTAATCCTAACTGGCCTAAAACAGGGAATTTTTACTAGGATTAAATGTCAGGAATAGTGAAAAACTGAGTTTAAATGTATTTGGCTAAGGTGTATGTAAACGTCTGACTTCAACTGTAGGTGTTGTAGTCGTTGGTGTTGTAGTTTTGTGTATTGCAATCCTATGGAGCAGTGAGGGCTGTGAGTGGAGTAGTCTTGAAAAGCAGTGAGGATTGTGGAAGTTGTAGTCCAATAGAGCGGTGAGGGCTGTTTTTGCTGCAATACTGTGCTATGTAGGGTGCGTTCGTATAACTGATGAATTTACGAACGCTCAACACCCATTGAATATGGCCGGTATCATTAAACGTTGGCAAAAAAGCGTAATTAAATTGTTGCCAGCAGTACAGTTACAGTCACAAACCCTCTGGATAACATGAAAACAGCCTAAATAGCTCTGCTAGGGCAAATAAAATGGACAAAGTCAGTTCTGTCTTTATGTCTGGAAGTAGCTAGCCAGTTAGCTAACTTTAGCCAGTTAACTTGGGTGCTTGACTGCCGCTGTGGGGTCAGAACGCTCGGATCAACCCTACTCCTTGGCCAGAGCTTCCAGTGTGTGCTCTAAACGCTCAGAGCGCGAAACACTCTGAATTTACGAACGGACAATCTGACAACGCTCTGAATTTACGAACGCCCAGAGCACACTCTGAGGGCGCTCTGGCACTCCAGCAAGAATTTATGAACGCACCCGTAGTAGTGAGGGATGTGAGTGTTTTAGTCTTATGGAGTAGAGAGTCGTGTGGGTGTTGTAGTCCTATTTTGATTTGATTTATTAGTATCCACATTAGCCGACGCCAACGGCGACAGCTAGTCTTACTGGTCCGACACATAATGAGAAATGCATTAGACAGAATACTTCATAATTAACATACATTTAAAAACATTAACATGTAGTATGTGTGTGTGTGCATCTATCAGTTCCACATACTGTACATGTCAGTACATTCACACAACAAGTAGGTGAGGGTTGAGGGTTATGTAGTCCTATGGAGCCAAGAGGGTTGTGAGTGGTGCATCTATGAGAGGCAGCAGGGAGGCTTCAGCGGGACTTGGCTCTGGGCCCCTTAAGTCAGCAGCGCTGGGCTGATTCCCCTCAGTCTCTTCCTTATAAGGTGCCCCTCTGCTCCGTCCCCAGACATACCTACTATGGGTGGACACACACCAGCTCCACAGCTGTCTCTCCAGCATGGATGTGCTAGCACTGGACAGAGTGGAAAAATACCAGCCACCAGCTACAGTATATCCCAGGAGAGCCTAGTCCCAGACCCAGGCAATGACTCATAGTAATGGTGGGAGAACTATAGTCCAAATGTTTGTTTCACAATCCTTGTGGGGACCAAAAAATTGATTCCCATTCAAAATCTTATTTTCCCTAACTCTTCTTGAACTGCACTGTTGGTTAAGGGCTTGTAAGTAAGCACTTCACGGTAAAGTCTACACTTGTTGTATTCGGCGCATGTGACAAATAAAGTTTGATTTGATCTCTAGCATTAACCTTTAAGCCTATTTAATTGTTTTATTTTATTTAACCTTTATTTAACTAGGCAAGTCAGTTAAGAACAAATTCTTATTTACAATGACGGCCTACACCAGCCAAACTTGGACGACACTGGGCCAATTGTGCGCCGCCCTATGGGACTCCCAATCACGTCCGGTTTTGATACAGCCTGGACTCGAACCAGGGTGTCTGTAGTGATGCCTCTAGCACTGAGATGCAGTGCCTTCGACCGCTGCGCCACTCGGGAGCCCCAACCTAACCCTTATTCTAAACCTAACCCTAAAATAGCCTTTTTCCTTGTGGGGACTGATGAAATGTCCCCACTTTTTTGCTTGTGGGGACTGACAAAATGCCCCCCCACAACACACACACACACACACACACCTATGACATGTTATGAGCAGCATGTAGAGAAGGGATAAGGATCTTACCCTGCCTCGGTACCTCATCCTGTCCTAGCTTAGTGTTGTTGATCTCCCTCTCTGGTCCTCTCTGGCGTCAGTGGTCCTCCCTCAAAATCAGGAAGACTCCCTAGGGGTTCTAGTGGCTCATCTACCTCCCTCTGTCCATGAGCAATAGATCCAGGTTACAGTTACTCTCTCCTTCACACACACTACATGCTGTCTCTGTTTCTGTCAGTCTGTTTCTCTCTTCCAAACACAGATACACACCCTCACACCATGCTCTCCCGCTGTTCTCTCTGTCCGTTGTGCCACACTATGAGGACAAAGCACACAGCGTCAAGCCTAAATAAATACCAGCAGTTCAACTTGTTTACAACTTCAGCCCTGTAGTCCCATTGACAGGTCAAGTAAACATCCTCTCCTCCATTCGTCCGCAAGTCCTTAAATCACCACTGTGAAACACAGGCTGTAACTCCGCTAACACGTCACACACTTGGACCGGAGCACCTTCCAAAAAAGAGAGAGAGAGAAAAAAAAAGACGAGGGAAAGTATGCTGGCTGAGCCGGGCCAAAGAAAAGAGTTCAAAAGGTTTGGAAAAATCTGCTAACAGCCCATGGACGTTAAGAAACATGTAACCATTTTGAAACTCTATAAAAAATGATACAAACAAAAATCACATGACGTGGCTCGAGTGCATTTTTTCTATCCCTCCCTCCTTCCCTCCTTCTCTTCTTCTTCTCTTACAAGCTGAGACAGATTCATAGGCGATAATAGCAATAGAACTGTCACACCAACAAGATGAATTTCATACCTAACCCTCTCATTGGCTCTCTTCCCATCCATGGAAAAAAAACTATGCAAACACAAGATGTATCACTCTCTTACAACAACACCAGCGCAGATATATCTCATTACTTTAGGCTTATGTAACTACTCTGCCACTATCTATATATATGAAATATGTTCGTAGAGTACTGGTATATATTCACACATTTGTTCACACGTTTTGTGAGTGTGTTAGTGATATATCCACTAACCCCATATGTACAGTATACACATAGTGGAGCAGCAGTGCACTTATTTGAAAGTCTCTTTCACTCTACAGTGACCTCACCCCCTGACTTCAGTTTGAGGATGGTTAGTACTATCTTGGATCCTTGGGACATCCTTAACCTAAACCCTACCCTTAATCATAACCCTTACTTAACCATAACCTTAACTATTTTAAATGTCAACTTCAATGTGGTGATGTCAGATCCCGGATAGCAGGGACCATTTGAGGACAGCGCCTCCATATCTGGTATGATTTTCAGTTACTAATACTATCATTTAAAAACCCAACACCAGAGCCCAACCAATATGTTTTTTGGGGTCCGATACTGATTCAGATTTTTTGGTGAGCAAAACTTCTGATAACAAAGTGTCATTTTCCCACACTGTTCTCATAAATTGTAGTGATGGGGGAAAAACTTGTCAGTATTTTTCATTCATAGCTTGTTCTCCATCTTTTACATTTACATTTTAGTCGTTAAGCAGAAACTCTTATCCAGAGTGACTTACAGTTTGTGATCTTAAAATTAATGCACTGTCATAGTAAGTACATTTTTCCTCAATAAAGCGGCTATCAGAGCTAGCTAGTAAGAGGGAAAATAATCAAGTGTGAGTGTTAATATACAAAAGGCTTTATTTTTATTGCTGCTGCAGATGGACAAGAGAGAGCCATGAGAAAACTAGTTTTGATTAGTCATGGGAATAACAAATTGGCTCCCTGTTTAAAAATAAGATGGAGAACAAGCTATTAAGGAGAAATACTGGAATTTTGGGGCAAGAACAGCAAACTAGCACAACAATAATATTGCGATATTTTCAAAATGATACAATACATCGTCAAACATAATCGATACATATGTAACTGTATCGATTTCCCCCCCATCACTAATCACAATACACATACTGTAGAATCATGAGAACCACATTACATACCGCATCGGCACCTAAGTACCACAATAATATTGTATCGTGAGGTCCCTGGCAATTCCCAGCCCTAATAAATTGCCATCCAAAAGAGGTATTGTCCAAGAAATATGCTCAAATGATGATTCCTTACATTGTGATAATGACATCTTTAGAAAAGTGTTTGGATAAGCATGTGATTACCTTTTTCATCCTATTTATTAAATATTGGTTATCGGTGGAATTATTGTCCTAAAGACCTATATCAGCAGTGAACGGATATAGGCTAATCGGTCGGGCTCTACCCAACACCCCCCAACTTCCCTCTCTCTACCCAACACCCCCCAACTTCCCTCTCTCTCTCTACCCAACACCCCCCAACTGCCCTCTCTCTCTCTACCCAACACCCCCCCAACTTCCCTCTCTCTCTCTACCCAACACCCCCCAACTTCCCTCTCTCTCTCTACCCAACACCCCCCAACTTCCCTCTCTCTCTCTACCCAACACCCCCCAACTTCCCTCTCTCTCTACCCAACACCTCCCAACTTCCTCTCTCTCTACCCAACACCCCCCAACTTCCCTCTCTCTCTACCCAACACCCCCAACTTCCCTCTCTCTCTACCCAACACTCCCCAACTACCCTCTCTCTCTACCCAACACCTCCCAACTTCCCTCTCTCTCTCTCTACCCAACACCCCCCAACTTCCCTCTCTCTCTCTTGCCAACATCATCAGATATCCAGCCTTGTGGAATTTGAATAATGTATTCCAGATGGAGCCTCTCTCTCTCTCTGTTCCCCTCTGAACAGGGTCACTTAAGGGTGGTGTGCAGAATTGTGAGCGATATCTCTCCACCCCATCCTAAGGGACCCACAGTGCATGATATTTCTCCACCCCTTTTTCACGCAATAACAATAAACAACAATGCTTTAAAACCCTTTTTAACATAACAGAATAGTGCCTAAATAACCTCCTGATCTTTATGCTCAGTCCTTCTCCTAGTAGCATAGTCTGCCAACCGCCTGACTGGAACTCGTGAAATGACACATAATTACATGACCAACTCAAAAACAGCAACATTGTGCATGATACTGTAGCCTCTATATCCAACAAATACACATGTTGATAAAAGCTACATGAAACAGCATTGATAGGCTTTAGGCCTATAGTCTATTACACTACAACAGCAGGACATGCTCTTTCCCCTCATTGTGTTTTTATTGCCGTTTTCCATCACTGGCATGCTGAACCATGGAGGAATGATAATGATCATTTGGGGCGGGGAAGACTGAGCAAGGACAGAGGGGATTATCCCACTGGATGTCATTCTCTCTCTCACACACACACACACACACACACACACACACACACACACACACACACACACACACACACACACACACACACACACACACACACACACACACACACACACACACACACACACACACACACACACACACACACATATTTTATACATAAAATATTAATAGGAAGACCAGACGGACGTCAGTAACACAAACACAAGTACACACACACAATGTATGTGTGGTGAGTGGTGACAGCGTAAAAGAGGTAGACTAATGAGTATCGGGTATAATCCCTGGCACAGAGCAGTAAGCTCATCTTGATCTCTACATGCCAACTCTTGCTAGACATCTTTCCCTTTCTCTCAGCCTTTATTCTGCCACTCCTACTCCCCTTCACCCAGTTTGTTAATGTATTATACAGCACTGAAGCTTAAACAGTGTTCTGTGAGAGAAGTGCTTTGTCCAGAAAAAAGGTTATAGGTGCATTAGAAAGGAGGTCATTGTGAGGTTGTGTAAACCGCAAAAATAATAATTTTGCTACTATGCCTGTGGCTCTGTCTAGTCTGAGTCTACAGTATCACACACCTTCTACTGCTCGCTGTCCATCTGTGTTGGATTCCCACAGCCCCCATCTGCTCCCTCTCCCTTTTAATCCCCCTCTTTACCTCCACTCAGCCTAAGGCACCATCTCCCTGACAAAACAATAGAGCTGTTCCTCTGAAGCCTCACCCACTCCCTACAAAAGCCTATTTCCTGGAGTGTCATTCACTCCCCCTGTCCATGGGATTGTCCTCCAGAGACACTCAGTGCAACACTTGCTATGTGTGCCTCCATCTGACTTATGTAGAGATTTAGCTTAAACCACGCAAACTCATATGGAGGTGAGTGACTACAGGCATTGTCAGGTTGAGGTTTCAGGAAACTACCATGGTTTGCCTTAAAACAGGAACTGGCAGAGAGGAGAGGAGGAAGTGAGCTCAGATCCGGCACCGGTGCATAGACAGAAACTCCCGAGTGGCGCAGCGGTCTAAGGCACTGCATCTCAGTGCTAGAGGCGTCACTACAGACCCTGATTCGATCCCGGGCTGTATCACAGCCGTCTGTGATCGGCTGTCCCCATAGGGTGGGGCACAATTGGCCCAGCATCGTCCGGGTTAGGGGAGGGTTTGGCTGGGGAATGCCGTCTTAACTGACTTGCCTAGTTAAATAAAGGTTAAATAAATAAAAATAAAAAAGACACTGTGCGGTATGTCTAAAAATAGGACATGGCTCATGCAAACACAAGCAACAAACAAAACACCAACAGATGCACTGTAGGCCTACAGTAAACAAGCAACTGAGTGACTCTACGCACATGTGTATATTTGAACGGCAGTTTAATAACTTTAGTTTAAGCAACAAAGTGCATGGTCAAATTTAATAAGCTATTAAGAAACTGGATCATTTTGCAGGGAGCTTGATCTTGGCAATACAGTTGCATGTTTGGACATTCCGCAGCTGACAGAAATACGTCAGATAATGTTCCCTCATGCACCACACAAAGAAAAAACATATCACCTTCCAGTGAGGAGGGAGGCTCATTCCGAGGTCAAGCTGATCTAACAGAGGAGGAAAACACAGTCCACACCCAGCTGGTTAGGCACAGAGATCACAGACCACCACATACGTCCTCCATGTCCATAAGGCTTGAAGGGACATTGGAACGAAATGTTTAAATGTTAGCTCATAACAAGTTATAAGTGGTTAATAGGAGAAAGGGGTTATGGCAAGTTATAAGTAGTTAATAGGAAGGGGATGGGTTACAAAGTCATCACATACTTTCAATGTTGTGTGTAAACAGTTGACCGTCTGCTGAAGACAGAGGACAGAACTGAAGTTTACAGCAGAGACAACAGTTTAGAATCAAGTCTACATAAGGCTATCTAACAATGATGGTAGCAATATACTGCTCCATTGCATAACTCTTGTTCCTCACCTGTCAAAACTATAACCTAGGCATGATTACAAAACGTAACACACTATGAAATTGTCTATAAATCCAATAGTTGCTTGAAATAACCCAAACATTTTTGCGCCAGCGGGAGAATATAGCAGTTTGGTTAGATACATTTTTATTCTTGCAAACAAAATACAATCTTGTATTCAATACATAAGACAAAAGTGCTTAACTTATTGGCAAAATTATACAAGTTGCAAAGTAAAAACAAGAGCAAAAGTGTGTTCGTTTTACAATATTTAATTATTAGGTTACTTCAATACATTTTGAGTGTGATTTTAATGATAAGAATTTAGCCTACGAATAATTAATAATACAGTGCCTTCAGAAAGTATTCACACCCCTGGACATTTTCCACATTTTGTTGTGTTGCAGCCTGAAAATAAAATGTAGATTTTTGGTCACTGGTCTACACACAATACACCATAATGTCAAAGTTGAACTATGTTTTTCACATTTTATACAAATGTATAAAAAATGAAAAGCTGTAATGTCTTGAGTCAATAAGTATTCAACCCCTTTGTTATGCCAAGCCGAAATAGGTTCAGGAGTAATTGTGTTCTTAAGTCACATAATAAGTTGCATGGACTCACTGTGTGCAATAATAGTGTGTAACATGATTTTTGAATGACTACCTCATCTCTGTATCCCACACATACAATTATCTGTAAGGTCCCTCAGTCGAGCATTGAATTTCAAACACAGATTCAACCACAAAGACCTGGAAGGTTTTCCAATGCCTCGCAAAGAAGGATACCGATTGGTAGATGGGTAAAAATAATCTCTTTTAGCATGGTAAAGTTATTCATTACACTTTTGGATGGTGTATCAATACACCCAGTTGCTATAAAGATACAGGCAACCTTCCTAACTCACTTGTCGGAGAGGAAGGAAACCGCTCAGGGATTTCACCATGCTGCCAATGGTGACTTTAAAACAGTTAGAGTTTAATGACTGTGATAGGAGAAAACTGACAATGGATCAACAACATTGTAGTTACTCCACAATATTAACCTAATTGACTAAGTGAAAAGAAGGAAGCCTGTACAGAATAAAAATATTCCAAAACATGCATCCTGTTTGCAACAAGGCACTAAAGTATTCATGTAAAACATGTGGCAAAGCTATACACTTTTTTTCCTCAATAAAATGTCTGGGGCAAATCCAATACAACACATTACTGAGTACCACTCTCCATATTTTCAAACATAGTGGTGTTGGCATCACATTATCACTATGCTTGTAATTCTTAAGGACTGGGGAGTTTTTCAGGATAAAAAAATTAACGGAATGGACAGGCAAAATCTTAGAGGAAAACCTGGTTCAGTCTGCTTTCAACCAGACACTGGAAGATGAATTCACCTTTCAGCAGGACAATAACCTAAAACACAAGGCAGAATCTACACTGGAGTTGCTTACCAAGAAGATAGTAAATGTTCCGGACTTAAATCTACTTGAAAATCTATGGCAAGACCTGAAAATGGTTGTCTAGAAATGATCAAAAAACAATTTGACAGAGTTTGAATAATTTTGAAATGTTGCACAATCCAGGTGGAAAGAGAATTACCCAGAAAGACTCACAGCTGTTATCTCTGCCAAAGGTTTTTCTAGAAATTGACACGGGTGTAAATTTCTTTTTCAATAAATTTGCAAACATTTCTAAAAACATGTTTTTACTTTGTGATTATGGGGTAGTGTGTTGATGGGTGAGAAAATTATATTTATTCATTTTTGAATTCAGGCTGTAACACAAAAAGTACAATAAGGGGTTTGAATACTTTCTGAAGACACTGTAAATGTTCCACAATGTAACAATTCTGAAGCCTATGCAATACAAGCTTGGACTGACAATTGTGTTGACCATTATTATAAAGCTATCAAATGTTGCACTCAGTTAGCTACAAAACACAATAGTTAGCTAGGTCTGATAGTCCAGAGGGCAGGTGAAATAATTGTTCCATTTTATGATACAAGTATCAAACCTGGTACACTAATATTAAATACCTTAAGGAACATTTTAAAGATTGGAGGCAGCCTGGGAAGACTGTCAGTTAACCTCTACCGAGCACCTACCCCGGGTCCGGGAGCACCCCCCACCCCCCCCACACTGATTAGCATCGCTAGCATAGCGTCACAATTAAATAGTAGCATCTAAATATCATTAAATCACAAGTCCAAGACACCTAATGAAAGATACAGATCCTGTGAATAAAGCCACCATTTCAGATTTTTATAATGTTTTACAGGGAAGACACAATATGTAAATCTATTAGCTA
This sequence comes from Salvelinus fontinalis, assembly GCF_029448725.1. Classification (NCBI taxonomy): domain Eukaryota; kingdom Metazoa; phylum Chordata; class Actinopteri; order Salmoniformes; family Salmonidae; genus Salvelinus; species Salvelinus fontinalis. The sequence goes on from NC_074677.1 coordinate 35,720,566, forward strand.
AACACGTTAGCAAAAGACACAATTTTTTTACTCCAACAGTTTTTTCCTGCGTCAGTAGCTATCACTAATTCGACTAAATAAAAATATATATAGCCACTAACCAAGAAACAACTTCATAAGATGACAGTCTGATAACATATTTATGGTATAGCATAGTTTTTTTTTGAAAAATGTGAATTTTTCAGGTATAAATCACAGTTCTACATTGCAGCTGCAATCTGAAATAGTGCCGACGCAGCCAGAACAATTACAGAGACCAACGTCATATAACTAATTACTTGTCTTAAAACATTTCAGAAAAAATACACAGTGTACAGATATTGAAAGCCCAACATCTGGTGAATCCAAACAATATTTCTGATTTATTAAATGTTTTATAGCGAAAACAAAATGTAGCGCTAAATTAGCATAGCCACGCCAGCCAGAACCAGCTGGGCGCCCCCGACCAGTTCACATGCACGACAGATATATGAAATAACATCGTAATTTGGGTCTTACTATTGCTGATCTTTCATCAGAATGTTGATCAAGGTGTCCTTAGTCCTGATGAGTCGTTCAATCCATTCATAATGGCAACTTTCCCTCTTCATTTAGCATATGTACTGGTCGACTGGCCAAAGTAAAAAAAGTCACAGAACGGAACACGACAAAACTCCCGAAAAAATTCAAATAATCTGATTAAACTATATTGAAAAAACATACATTAAGATGATATGGTCACATGTATCAAACAAACTTCGAGACGGAGATAGTTTTCATCCGTAACGGCAGCAAAACAGAAGACAATCGCACCTACAAATCGCGCGATTCAGAGAACCGGAAGTTGTCGGTCACGCCAAAGAAATAGGTCTTATTTCACGTCAGTACAAGATAAACAAAAAAATTCTCCTCTGACGTCCTCTTGACACCCAGAGGAAGACAAATGAAGTGTGTTTCGGGTCATAGGTGGCGTGACCATATATAGGCAGAGCGTTGAAGCGAGCATACACATCTTGCATTCTTCTTCTTGGTCAGGGAAAGTGCTGTCAAATGACTTCTGTTTCACTCAGAGACAAAATTGAAACGGTTTTAGAAACTATAGATTCTAACCAATGGTATTAATTATATGCATATAGTAAGAGCAATAATTAAATAAGAGGCAGTTTAATCTGTAGAGGAAATTATGCTAATGCGAAAACAGCACCCCCTGTATTCTCAAGAAGTTAACCAGGGTGGCCATTTTTATAAAATGGCTGACATTCAAACTTCCTGTTAGTTATCTACCCACTAAATAAACCTCACAGATAAAATAGACAATATTTCAGAGGTCATCACGTCTACTTGAAAATGTTTTGGAATTTGTGATAGAGCTACCCAATTCACACAGCAAGGGCATGTCTAAATAAGTATTTTTGGCTATAGTGCGATTGCAGATTTAGTCCATTACCCTCCTGGCAGTGATTTCCAATATGCCCATTGGAAAATAGGCTAAGAGACCCAAGATAGGTAATTGGTTGGATAAATGTCACTAGGGGCTCCGGTCAGAGAGCAATCAGAGAACAGAGACGGTGCCAAAGTCCACATATTTACTAAGGACTTGTGGTGGGACATGGTAAAGTTGGATTTGTGTGTGGTTCTGCAACAAAGGAGATACATTATAATCATGTTGCATAACATACAAGGTAAAGGTAATAAGGATGAATCTTATAAACCATGTAAGGGGTGCGTACTGGCGGCAGAGAAGTCAAGCGCAGGAGAACAAAAACTTTGTTTACAACGGAGCAGTTTAATAATTAGAAACACCGGAATCAGAACAAACAATCAATGGGTACACAACCCGTCGCACACCAGATAAACGTGCACATGCACTTACAATAAACAATCACGGACAAGGACATGGGGGGAACAGAGGGTTAAATACAGAACATGTAATGATGGGATTGAAACCAGGTGTGTGGGAAGACAAGACAAAACAAATGGAAAATGAAAAGTGGATTGATGATGGCTAGAAGACCGGCGACGCCGACCGCCGCCCGAACAAGGAGAGGACCCAACTTCGGAGAAAGTCGTGACAGTACCCATTCCTTGACGCACGGCTCCAGCAGCGCGCCGACACCGGCCTCGGGGACGACCCGGAGGGCGAGGCGCAGGGCGATCCGGAGGAAGACGGTGGAACTCCTGCAGCATTGAAGGGTCCAACACGTCCTCGACCGGAACCCAGCACCTCTCCTCCGGACCGTACCTCCCACTCCACGAGATACTGAAGGCCCCTCGCCCGATGCCTCGAATCCAGTATGGAGCGAACAGAGTACGCCGGGGCCCCCTCGATGTCCAGAGGGGGTGGAGGAACCTCCCGCACCTCAGACTCCTGGAGCGGGCCAGCCACTACCGGCCTGAGGAGAGACACATGGAACGAGGGGTTAATACGGTAATCGGGGGGAAGCTATAACCTATAACAAACCCTGTTCACTCTCCTCAAGACTTTAAATGGCCCCACAAACCGCGGACCCAGCTTCCGGCAGGGAAGGCGGGGGGGGCAGGTTTCGGGTCGGTGTTCGCACCGGGGCCTCACTGCGGTGACCGTCTGTGTTATTTTTTTGGGGCACAGGCAGCTTCCCATGTCTCCTCCGCATGCCTGAACCAGTCGTCCACCGCAGGAGCCTCGGTCTGACTCTGATGCCAAGGCGCAATAACCGGCTGGTACCCCAGTATGCACTGGAAGGGAGAGAGGTTAGTGGAGTGGCGAAGCGAGTTCTGTGCAATCGCGGCCCAGGGCACGAACGCCGCCCACTTCCCCGGCCGGTCCTGGCAATAAGACCGCAGAAACATGCCCACATCCTGGTTTACTCTCTCCATCTGCCCATTACTCTCTGTTTGAAACTCCGAAGTAAGGCTGATCGAGCAGAGGGAAGAGAGGACAAGACTTAGAGAACCGATCCACAACGACCAGGATCGCGGTGTTACCTTGTGAAGTGGAGAGATCGGTAAGAAAATCCACCGACAGGTACGACCAAGGCCGTTGTGGAACGGGTAAGGGGTGTAGCTTCCCTCTGGGCAGGTGCCTAGGAGCCTTACACTGGGCGCACACCGAGCAGGAGGAAACATAAACCCTCACGTCCTTAGCCCAGGTAGGCCACCAGTACCTCCCGCTCAAACAGTGCACTGTCCGACCGATCCCAGGATGACCAGAGGAGGGTGACGTGTGGGCCCAATAGATCAACCGGTCACGGACAGCAGACGGGACGTACAGACGCCCAGCGGGACACGCGTCCAGCTCCCACACTACCGGCGCCACCAGGCAGGAGGCTGGGAGTATGGGGGTGGGATCCATGGGCCGCTCCTCTGTGTCATACAGCCGGGACAATGCGTCTGCCTTCACGTTCTGGGAGCCTGGTCTGTAGGAAAGGGTGAACACAAAACTGGTGAAAAACATGGCCCACCTTGTCTGGCGAGGGTTCAGCCACCTCGCTGCCCGGATGTACTCCAGATTGCGGTGGTCAGTCCAGATGAGAAAAGGGTGTTTAGCCCCCTCAAGCCAATGTCTCCACGCCTTCAGAGCCTTTACGACAGCCATCAGCTCACGGTCCCCCACATCATAGTTTCGCTCCGCCGGGCTGAGCTTCTTCGAGAAGAAGGCACAGGGGCGGAGCTTCGGTGGCGTACCAGAGCACTGAGAGAGCACGGCTCCTATCCCAGCCTCGGACGCATCCACCTCCACTATGAACGGCAAAGAAGGATCCGGATGGGCCAGCACGGGAGCCGAGGTAAACAGAGCCCTCAGGTGACCAAAAGCCCTGTCTGCCTCAGCCGACCACTGCAAACTCACCGGGCCCCCCTTCAGCAGTGACGTAATGGGAGCCGCTACCTGACCAAAACCCCAGATAAACCTCCGGTAGTAATTGGCAAACCCAAGAAACCGCTGCACCTCCTTTACCGTGGTGGGAGTCGGCCAATTACGCACAGCTGAAATGCGGTCACTCTCCATCTCCACCCCCGAGGTGGAAATGCGGTACCCTAGGAAGGAGACGGACTGCTGGAAGAACAGGAACCTCTCAGCCTTGACGTACAGGTCATGTTCCAACAATCGTCCAAGCACCCTGCGCACAAGAGACACATGCTCGGCGCGTGTAGCGCAGTATATCAGAATGTCATCAATATACACCACTACACCCTGCCCGTGCAGGTCCCTGAAAATCTCGTCTACAAAGGCTTAGAAGACTGATGGAGCATTCATCAACCTGCATGGCATGACGAGGTACTCATAATGCCCTGAGGTGGTACTGAATGCCGTCTTCCACTCGTCTCCCTCCTGGATACGCACCAGGTTGTAAGCGCTCCTGAGATCTAGTTTGGTGAAGCGCGCCCCGTGCATTGACTCAATCGCTGTGGCGATGAGAGGTAGCGGGTAACTGTATCTCACCGTGATCTGATTTAGACCTCGATAGTCAATACACGGGCGCAGACCTCCATCCTTCTTCTTCACAAAAAAGAAACTTGAGGAGGCGGGTGATGTGGAGGACCGAATGTACCCCTGACGCAGGGATTCGGAGGCATATGTTTCCATAGCCACCGTCTCCGCTTGTGACAGAGGATAAACGTGACTCCTGGGAAGTGAGGCGTCTACCAGGAGATTTATCGCACAATCCCCCCGTCGATGGGGTGGTAATTGAGTCGCCTTCTTCTTAGAGAAGGCAAGAGCCAAATCGGCATATTCAGGGGGAATGCGCACGGTGGAGACCTGGTCTGGACTTTCCACCGTGGTAGCACCAACGGAAACCCCTAAACACCTCCCTGTGCACTCTCGCGACCACCCTGTGAGAGCCCTCCATTGCCAAGAAACAGTGGGGTCATGACAAGCTAACCAGGGAAGGCCTAATACCACGGGAAACGCAGGAGAGTCAATGAGGAAGAGACTAATAATTCTCTCCTTGTGACCCCCCTGCGTCACCAAACCCAGAGGAGCGGTGGCCTCCCTAATCAACCCTGACCCTATTGGTCGACTATCCAAGGCGTGAACGGGGAAGGGCACAGCCACGGGAACAATGGGGATCCCTAAACTATGGGCGAACGATCTATAAAATTCCCAGCCGCGCCTGAATCGACGAGCTCCTTATGCTGGGAATGCGGGGAAAACTCAGGAAAAGTGACATACAAAAACATATGTGCAACAGAGGGCTCTGGGTGAGAATGGTGCCGGCTCACAAGGGGTGACGCCAGAGCGTCCTGCCTGCTGCCTCGATACCCAGAGGAATCAACCCGGAACCTAGGCAGTGTGACCCCTGCGGCCACAGATGGTGCACGAGCTGGAACCCCTTCCGGTCTCCCTGCGCACCGCCCCTCTCAGCTCCATGGGTATCGGAGAGAGGGTGCGGGGGGATGGAACCAACAGACCCCGATCTGTACGTCCGCGGGTAGCCAGCAGGTTATCCAGCCGGATGGACAGGTCCACCAGCTGGTCGAATGTGAGGGTGGTGTCTCTGCAGGCCAACTCCCGACGGATGTCTTCGCGCAGACTGCAGCGATAATGATTGATCAGGGCCCTGTCGTTCCATCCCCCCCTGGCAGCCAGAGTCCGAAACTCCAGGGCGAACTCCTGGGCGCTCCTCGTCCCCTGCCTCAGATGGAACAGGCGTTCACCCGCCGCTCTACCATCGGGCGGGTGGTCGAAGACTGCCCGGAAGAGGCGGGGGAACTCCTCAAACTGGTCCAATGCCGCATCTCCCTCTCTCCACACAGCGTTGGCCCACTCCAGGGCTTTCCTGGTGAGGCACGAGACGAGGGTGGACACTCTTTCACGGCCCGAAGGAGCCGGGTGGACGGTTGCCAGGTATAAGTCTAGCTGCAACAGGAATCCCTGGCAGTTCGCAGCCGTCCCATTGTATTCCTGGGGAAGGTAGAGACGAATCCCACTGGGAGCAGGAGAAGGAGGGGGGGGGGGGGGGCGAGTAGTGGAGACCCCGGTTGTGCTGGTGGAGGCGCTGGTAGAACTCCCTGTCTCTCCCAGCGGTCCATTGTCTGGACAACGCGGTCCATGGCGGTGCCAAGATGGTGGAGCATTGCTGCGTGCTCCCGGACGCGCTCCTCCACCCCTATTCCTCGGGTACCTGCTCCTGCTGACTCCATATAGTGGTCCGGAATTCTGTAAGGGGTGCGTACTGGCGGCAGAGAAGTCAGGCGCAGGAGAGCAAAAACTGCGTTTACAACTGAGCAGTTTAATAATAAAAACCACCAGAATCAGAACAAACAATCAATGGGTACACAACCCGTTGCACACCAGATAAACATGCACATGCACTTACAATAAACAATCCCGGACAAGGACATGGGGGGAACAGAGGGTTAAATACACAACATGTAATGATGGAATTGATACCAGGTGTGTGGGAAGACAATACAAAACAAATGGAAAATAAAAAGTGGATCAATGATGGCTAGAAGACCGGCGACGCCGACTGCCGCCCGAACGCCGCCCGAACAAGGAGAGGAACCAACTTCGGCGGAAGTCGTGACAAACCAATACATCTCAAGTAATGAAAATAAGGAAATTACATGACATCTTAATGTTATGACAACTAAAATATACATGGAAAATAGGAAATAAATGTACTCTTAACTGTGATGCACACAACTGGAAAGAAACTGAGGAATGGCTTGGCAGGATTTAAATACAAACTAAAGGTTATCAGAGCAGTCTTGATAATTAGTAACAAACGTGTGGCATTGAGAGAGTCAACAGGTGAAATCAACTTGGTTGAAAAAGTTCATATCAGTAGTGTCACTTCCTGCCCTTAGAGATCCTTTTAATTCTCTATTTGGTTAGGTCAGGGTGTGACTAGTGTGGGCAATCTATGTTTTCTATTTCTTTGTTGGCCGGGCATGGTTCACAATCAGAGGCAGCTGTCTATCGTTGTCTCTGATTGGGGATCATACTTAGGCAGCCTTTTGCCACCTGTAGTTTGTGGGATCTTGTTTTTGTACTGTTGCTTTCCAGCCCTACAGAACTGTGCGTTTCGTTTTGTATTTGTTGTTTTTTCGGTGTCATCAATAAAAGAAAGATGTACGCCTACCACGCTGCACCTTGGTCCGATCCTTCCATCAACCAGCGTAACAAGTAGTATGCTGCTCCACTCTGAAGGCTCCACTCTACAGCCCAATGATGTCTTAAAATGTTTGAGGGGGTCTGAAAAACACAATAAAATTGCCCAAAGATGCCATACCTTTCACATTTTTTGTAGAAAAGTGGTGAAAATGTGTGCCAATTTACTGTTTTTTGTAAATGTTTTTATGGCTAGTTCCAATAGTTTAAATGTAAACACTCCAAAAAATTATATGAGCGTTCCCTGAAGTCTACTGATTGCAATGATATATAATATGTTATACAATGGCATTGTTGAATACTTGTCTCTGACTGGCTTGAAGAGCATTCTAGAGCATGCATTATTTCCCTATAACTCACGGGATATCAGCACGGTAGAATTCAATGGCTATAGTCAGGGATTAGCCAAAATGGCGTAGCAGTCGGTCGTGTGTTGTGTTTGTCTTTGTCTTATCCCATGTAAATAAACGTAATAAAAAAAAAAATGGTATACATTTTAATCTCACTTTCTATCTACAAACTAAATATACTTTCCTGCAACCCACCTCACCCAATGTGGTACGGATCTGCTATTTTTATTCCTTATAACTGGAACCTCCGTCAGGTGCTAGCCAGCTAACTAGCTACTAGTCTTTGTTAGCCAGGGCTAGCGGTTTTCACCTTTTAGCTCGGACACCACCAGCTTTAGCTCGGACAATACATGCCAGTCTGCACAGCGCAATATCAACCCAGAGCATATCAGACTGCTTCTCCCTACCACATCACCGGATTCCTGCCGCTCTGGATCATTACACCGGATCATCGCAGCTAGCTAGCTGCTACCGAGTGGCTACTGTTAGCTAACACCTCTGTCCCGAAGCAAGCACCAGTTAGCCTTGAGCTAGCCACGAGCTAGGCCCATATACCAGCTAATTCTAGGGCTACAATACCTCTATTGCCAATTGGCCTGGACCCTTTATTGTCAACGCGGAGCCCTGCCGATCCATCACGACTGGTCTGCCGACGTGGTCGCCCGATGTGGTCTCAACGCCAAAGACCCATCTTCTTGCCCCGGCCCGCTAGCTTTCTAAGCGCCGTGTCTCCCACTCGCCAAGCGCAGTACTGACTCCTGAACGGCTCCCTGACTCACCTATTGCTGTTCTTTGGACCCTATGATCACTAGGCTACACAGCTGATGCCCCCTGGACTGTTTCAATAACACGGTACCTCATTTTGTTAATCTGTTGGCCGCAGCCTCGAACTCAGGTCCTGTATGTACTTAACTGACCCGCTCTGCCCATTCATCTCCATTTATCCGTTGTTATCTTAACTCTCCCGATCAACACCTGTGACTGCTTTATGCCTCTATCTAATGTCAATATGCCTCTCTCTAATGCCAATATGCCTGGTTTCACTGTAGAGCCCTCAGTCCCAATCATCTTGCCTTAGATAGCTCTTTTGTCCCAACCCCCACACATGCGGAGACCTCACCTGGCTTAACTGGTCCCACCAGAGACGAAACCTCTCTCATCGTCACTCAACGCCTAGGTTTACCTCCTCTGTACTCACATCCTACCATATCCTTGTCTGTACATTATGTCCTGAATCTATTTTCCATGCCCAGAAATCTGCTCCTTTTATTCTGTAACGCACTAGGCGACCAGTTCTTATAGCCCTTAGCCGTACCCTTTTCCTACTCCTCCTCTGGTGATGTAGAGGTTAACTCAGGCCCTGTAGACCCCAGAACCACACCTATTCCCCAGGCGCTATCATTTGTTGACTTCTGTAACCGTAAAAGCCTTGGTTTCATGCATATTAACATCAGAAGCCTCCTCCCTAAGTTTGTTTCATTCACTGCTTTAGCACACTCTGCCAACCCTGATGTCCTAGCCATGTCTGAATACTGGCATATGCCACCAAAAATTCTGAAATTTCCATCCCCAACTACAGCATTTTCCGCCAAGATAGAACTGCCAAAGGGGGCGGGGTCGCAATCTACTGCAGAGATAGTCTGCAGAGTTCTGTCATGCTATCCAGGTCTGTGCCCAAACAGTTCGAGCTTCCACTTCTAAAAATCTACCCTTCCAGAAACAAGTCTCTCACTGTTGCCGCCTTCTATAGACCCCCCTCAGCCCCCAGTTGTGCCCTGGACTCCGTATGCGAATTGATTGCCCCCCATTTATTTTCAGAGTTCGTACTGTTAGGTGACCTAAACTGGGATATGCTTAACACCCCGGCTGTTTTACAATCTAAGCTAGATGCATGCCCTCAATCTCACACAAATGATCAAAGAACCTACCAGCTACAACCCCAAATCTGTAAACACTGGCACCCTCATAGATATCATCCTGACCAACCTGCCCTCTAAATACACCTCTGCTGTCTTCAACCAGGATCTCAACAATCACTGCCTCATTGTCTGCGTCCGTAATGGGTCTGCGGTCAAACGACCACCCCTCATCACTGTCAAACGCTCCCAAAAACACTTCAGCGAGCAGGCCTTTCTAATCGACCTGGCTCGGGTATCCTGGAAGGATATTGACCTCATCCCGTCAGTAGAGGATGCCTGGTTGTTCTTTAAAAGTGCTTTCCTCACCATCTTAAATAATCATTCCCCATTTAAAAAATGTAGAACTAAGAACAGATATAGCCCTTGGTTCACTCCAGACTTGACTGCCATTGACCAGCACAAAAACATCCAGTGGTGCACTGCTTTAGCATCGAATAGCCCCCGCGATATGCAACTTTACAGGGAAGTTAGGAACCAATATACACAGTCAGTTAGGAAAGCAAAGGCTAGCTTTTTCAAACAGAAATTTGCATCCTGCAGTAGAAATTCCAAAAAGTTTTGGGACACTGTAAAGTCCATGGAGAATAAGAGCACCTCCTCCCATCTGCCCACTGCACTGAGGCTAAGAAACACTGTCACCACCGATAAATCCACGATAATCGAGAATTTCAGCATTTTTCTACAGCTGGCCATGCTTTCCACCAGGCTACCCCTACCCCGGCCAACAGCTCTGCACACCACGCGGCAACTTGCCTAAGCCCCCTCTTCTCCTTCACCCAAATACAGACACTGATGTCCTGAAAGAGCTGCAAAATCTGGACCCCTACAAATCAGCTGGGCTAGACAATCTGAACCTTCTCTTTCTAAAATTATCTGCCGCAATTGTTGCAACCCCTATTCAATCCTACCCCTGTTCAACCTCTCTTTTGTATCGTCTGAGATCCCTAAAGATTGGAAAGCTGCCGCAGCCATCACCTTCTTCAAAGGGGGAGTCACTCTAGACACAAACTGTTATAGACCTATATCCATCCTGCCCTGCCTTTCTAAAGTCTTCGAAAGCCAAGTTAACAAACAGATCACCGACCGTTTCGAATCCCACCGTACCTTCTCCACTATGAAATATGGTTTCAGAGCTGGTCATGGGTACACCTCAGCCACGCTCAAGGTCCTAAACGATATCATAACCGCCATCGATAAAAGACAGTACTGTGCAGCCGTCTTCATTGACCTGGCCAAGGCTTTCGACTCTGTCAATCACCGCATTCTTATTGGCAGACTCAACAGCCTTGGTTTCTAAAATGACTGCCTCGCCTGGTTCACCAACTACTTCTCAGATAGAGTTCAGTGTGTCAAATCGGAGGGCCTGTTGTCCGGACCTCTGGCAGTCTCTATGGGGGTGCCACAGGGTTCAATTCGTGGGCCGACTCTCTTCTCTGTATATATCAATGATTTCGCTCTTGCTGCTGGTGATTCTCTGATCCACCTCTATGCAGATGACACCATTCTGTATAATTCTGGCCCTTCTTTGGACATTGTGTTGACAAACCTCCAGACAAGCTTAAATGCCATACAACACTCCTTCCGTGGCCTCCAATTACTCTTAAATGCTAGTAAAACTAAATGCATGCTTTTCAACCGATCGCTGCCCGCACCCGATCGGCCGACTAGCATCACTACTCTGGATGGTTCTGACTTAGGTATTTGTAGTTGTCCACATATTCTAGGTGTCTGGTTAGACTGTAAACTCTCCTTCCAGAGTCACATTAAGCATCTCTAATCCACAATTAAATCTAGAATTGGCTTCCTATTTCGCAACAAAGCCTCCTTCACTCATGCTGCCAAACATACCCTCGTAAAACTGACCATCCTACCGATCTTTGACTTCGGCGATGTCATTTACAAAATAGCCTCTTATACTCTACTCAGCAAACTGGATGTAGTCTATCACAGTGCCATCCATTTTGTCACCAAAGCCCCATATACTACCCACCACTGCGATCTGTATGCTCTCGTTGGCTGGCCCTCACTACATATTCATCGCCAAACCCACTGGCTCCAGGTCATCTATAAGTCTTTGCTAAATAAATCCCTGCCTTATCTCAGCTCACTGGTCACCATAGCAACACCCACCCGTAGCACACACTCCAGCAGGTATATTTCATTGGTCATCCCCAAAGCCAACTCTGCCTTTGGCCGCCTTTCCTTCCAGTTGTCTTCTGCCAATGACTGGAACGAATTGCAAAAATCACTGAAGCTCGAGACTTATATCTCCCTCACTAACTTTCAGCATCAGCTGTCAGAGCAGCTTACTGATCACTGCACCTGTACACAGCCCATCTGTAAATAGCCCACCAAACTACCTCATCCCCATATTGTTATTTATTTTTGCTCTTTGCACCCCAGTATCTCTACTTGCACATCATCATCTGCAAATCTATCACTCCAGTGTTAATGCTAAATTGTAATTATTTCACCACTATGGCCTATTCATTGCCTTACCTCCCTAATCTTACTACATTTGCACACACTGTATATAGATTTTTCTATTGTGTTATTGACTGTACGTTTGTTTATCCCATGTGTAACTCTGTGTTGTTTGTGTCGCACTGCTTTGCTTTATCTTGGCCAGGTCACAGTTGTAAATGGGCCAGTTGGGCTACACTGCATGTTATTACATTGCACACTTTCTGCCTGTGTACATCTGTTCTACAATGTGCCAGCAGCATAGAATGAGACCCTTTGTTGGCTGTACACCTGGCATACCCCTTTTTATCCACCTTATCCACGGAAAGTGTGTGGTGTTCCTTTTCACCTCTACTGGCATCCAGCTTAAGCCAGGCCCAGCTCCAGCTACACTTGATACCTGAATCCACTTGTTAAACAAGCAAAGCCTCATTTTCACCTAATCCTCTCATTCTGAAATGAACCACATAGATGGAAAACATTAGTTCATAGATAGCTAACTAATTAACTACGTTAACACAGATTTCCAGAGTCCAGTGAGCAATTAACGTTATAGCTTGAGGAACGGCAACGAGTCGTATACCAGTTAATACTGTAGCTAATTGGTTCCTCGAGTTAACGTTACCTCATCTGATGTTGAAACGTTAATTTATCAAATTTTCACATTATAAACTAAATTATTTGATCAGCTAAGTTAGCTAAAGTTGCTCAACATTTGCTAGCTAGTGGAGAATTTGATCCAGGTACTGTAGCAAGATACTTAACAATGCTAACAAGTATTGTTTCGCCACATTTGCTCCCTAACCTCAAACTTTCCAAATGCCAGTTGTTTTTCGGTTACAGCTCATGAAGTACGCTTCATCACCTTCTCACCTCCATCTCCAGGCTTCTCACCTACCTCTTCGTTGTTGATCAGGTGACGCGCTAGTGTGTTGTAACTGGCAAACTGCCTTTCCACTCTCCGCTGTCTTTCCAGAGCGCGTTCTGATGCTGTAATTAAGCTAGCTGGTTGTCTCTTCTTTCAGTCGCGTGCTGCATTCTGTTATGTGATCGACTGGCTGAGCCCAGGCTCGAGCCTTGGATACAGACAGTATTGCTCAAAACACGCATCACTGGTTCGCTTACAGCCATTAGTGACCCAAACGCGCATATTAGAGCCCCCCAACATTGATTTTTTTATCGGATCTACACGAATCACGTAGCTGACCTATTCTGGATTAAAAACAGTGAATTTGGCGAAAGGTGACTAGTTTGCATCCCTGTATAGTTCATTCTTACATGCTCTATGTTTGATCTGCTTTTGAAAGCAAAAGTCGAATTGAAAACATTAATTGCATTGTTGAATTCGATTTTCATAATAGCAAGCTATGACTGATGGTTTGGATAGCTAAACTAGCAATTATGTTTGTTTGGTTACCAAGGCTACTACTGTACCTATCTAGTTAACTTGCTACCTACTTCAGTGGATATTTAACACATTTTTACCTGCAAATGAACACATTTCTTTGCGTCAAATGTGTTAAATTATAGCGATAATATAAAAAGGGATAATCAACTCAGAGCTTATATGCGTTTGCTGGAAAATAATGCAACTCCGTGTCATTCATTATTTTCCATTGCCTCTCGTTGATTATCCCTTACATATTCTGTTTAGTTTCAATTTTAAGAAACGTGACAGGAAACCTGCCCTGTACACGTCACTTTAGGTGAAATACAATACCAGCAGAGAAACAGGTAACCCATTATTAAACATGTAACCCCATCAATAAAAATTTTGTCCAGACTAAAACAGTTCGTCAAACAAAAAACAGTTGCTTAGTAACCGGATACCATCATCAAAGATTTTTTATAACTAAACCAAAATAGACCACAACCTGTCATTTCAAATGGGAACAAATGAGCCATAGTGGGCAGAACAAGCAAGGAGGTGGGAAGAGCCAAGCACGAGCTAGCGAGATCCTATTGGCCATTCTAGCAATAATTTGAATATTTCCGTTAGGGGACGCCTACTCTGTAAAGTGCGGTGTGCTCAATTCGCCTTTGTACGCCTTCTAAACAACGCACTTTTTTAAAACTTTGGCAAATGGTAGTTTACAAAAAAAGTATACAAAAAAACTAAGTCCACTCTGTTCATAATATATTATAGTTTTGGGGACAGAAAACGGAATTAAGATCAAATGTTTTATCGATGAGTAAATTCGCAGCATGTGGGCCAAAATCCATTTTGTTCCATCGTCTCTCCCTGCCGGCCACTGGGCTTCCTCTCACTACCATATTTGGTAGTGAGTGAAACTGTCAACCGGATGCTTCACATTTATACATCCGGTGAAATATCTGTCTCATTGTTCTCTGTGCCATGTTCTGTGGAGAAAAAAGTGATAGTTCAAATATTTGCATAATCGTTGTGATTGGAGGATATCTGTGAAGGTGATCGAATCAGCATCAAATCTTCTGTTCTAGAGCTCATTAATGATAGAATGTTCATATTTGAAGATGGCAGAAAGGCCCATCTCTTTGGTACATGGAGCACAGGGAGTGGACTAACTAAAGAGACTTGTATCCAGGCTAGTATTATTGTACCAAGTTTGATACTTGTATCATAAAGTGGAATTTATCGGTATCTATCGTGTTTTTATCCGCTGGATTATGACGAGGTCCTCCTTTGAGTAGCCTGTTGCCTTCACTATAAATGTAATATTTCATCTAATTGAAGCAATGCTTTAGCCAAAGAAGAAAATGCTGGAATTAAATCTTACCTTGAAGTTGTATCTTTAGTTAATGTTCCCGTTATTTATGCAATCACACGAGCTCCGTAATCCTCTCAAACTAGCTAGCCCATTAGAAAAGTGGCAGAAGAACCGTAACCATGGTGTTCTGTCCTCTCGTTCCAGTGCTTCTATTGCCTCCCCGTGCGCAAATAGTTTTGGAAGTACGTCATCAATGATCAAATATATAATTTTGGTGTGGTGTGTGCAGCTCTGACGGAATTTAAAATGTATATATTGCATATATTCGACCTGTCTTCGAACTAAATTGTTACTTGCATTGTAGTAGCACTGGCCCCATGCATATAGACTTGTAAAAACTTTATTTACAAATAGGCCTACAAGTACACAACAGTGGGCTACACCAGGGGGCAGCAATAGCCTATAAAATGTAATCACAATAATAGAAACCCCCAAGATGCGTACATTGTAGAAAATAATAACTTAATGACAAAGCATTTTTATTTGGATAGGAAATATTATTTTTTAGACAATGTTAAAATGTAGGCCTATTGTTTCACTTTAAGATATAACTGTTATGGAGTGGTTTGCTGTGTGTTGGATTCAATGTATTGGACTATAGAGAAAGGTTGTTAATTAAGGTAATTGTATCATTTTGACGAAATCATCAGTTGAAGTGTTCATGTCAAATGTGTGTGTGTGTGCAGGATGGATGACTTTTATAGTTTCCTATGAGGCATGAAAGTTCCGGGGGATACTGTAAGAAAGATGGAGAAGGTGCAAAAGTGTAGGTTAAATCAAGATAGTGTTGTTTACCTGTAATCAAGCTATTGTGAGCAGCAGTGCTGATCCTTATCACATGAAGAGTTCAGGAAGAGTTATTTTCTTTCCTGCATTAGATTGATGATAGTGTGCTTCCACACATGAGTGATGAGCAGCTGCGCACCTACCTACCATCCTATGAGGATGGCCTTGCCATTCTCACATACTGCAGGCAGAAGACAAAATGCCCTTTGAAATGAAAGCAAAACTGTTTGACAGAGCCATCAGTCAAACAGAGCAATCAGTCAACAGATCAGTCAACAGATCAATCGCCGCAGGAAGCAGGCTCATGTGGGGAGACAAAATCAAGAAATGCTCTGCAGAACAACAGAAAAATGTAAGTGGGGTGGATTATGTATCAGAGGAAGAAGTAAACTTTTGTGCAAGTCATTGCCAGGTGAGGTGGGGGGACCCGCAAATGTGATGTCCCCAAGGACAGTAGAAAAAAATAACAAAAAAAAAATGGCAGAGAATTTATATTTTCCAAATGTAGAACATTATCATGGAAAAACCTAAGACTTTGATCTGACTGATACAAAGAGCATTCAAATGTACAAAAAATATTAAATCACAAAGGGTAATATAATGAGGTTCTACCTGACAACAAAAGTATGTGAAGAGGCAAATTAAACTAATGAAAGAGAAGAAGCAAATGTTGCTGCTCATGACAATGAAACACCCTACCACCAATGCAGCAAAGAGTAGAACCCTAGTTGTCCATTGAGAACAAAGTACTTAAGGAACTGATCCACCATTTCTGTGATGACACCACTTGAAGCTGATGTTCAGATCAAACTCAGTCTTCCTGATGGAAAGTACGAACAGGCCACTGATGAGGGCGGAGTTCTGGGGGACTGTTTATCTGAGTTCTGGGAGTTTTACCACCAGTGTACCATGGGTAGTGCATTCAAGTTGCCATTTCATCGATACGACTTTGGGGAAAAGGAGTGGCAAAGTGTAGGCCACATTATTGCAGTAGGATGGAAAAAGGAGCGATACCTACTTTTGAAAGTGGCTCCAGCAATATTGGAACAAACAGCTTCTGGATAACTTCTTGAAGTACATAACCGAAAAGAAGCACTTGACCTTAGAGGTCTGTCGGTCGGATTTCAGCAGTGTAGATCCAGAGGCGTTGACAGATATCCTGGATGTTAACAGCTGGCAAAAGAAGGCAAAAGCAGACAACCTGGAAGAGGAGTTGTTGCACAAAACTCTGATTCAAGAGCCAGCATACATCATAGAGCAGTTGGCGACTACACTCTATCCACTGAAACAGGAGATGACAGAGATCTGTGGTGCTTAGGAAGACCTACAGCCAACGGGAAGAAAAGTGAAGAATTCCATGTTTTTTCCAACTACCATGACACACAGGAAAGGACATCCAGCGATATACAGTTCATTCAGATTATGGATTAAATAAATAATTTTCCTTCCCAATGTACACACAATACCCCATAATGACAAAGCGGAAACAATTTTTGAAATGTTTGTGAATTTATTCAAATAAAAAAACATAAATACCTTTTTTACATTGGTATTCAGACTCTTTGCTATGAGACTCAAAATTGAGCTCAGGTGCATCCTGTTTCCGTTGATCATCCTTGAGATGTTTCTACAACTTGTTTGGAGTCTACCTGTGGTAAATTCAATTGATTGGACATGATTTCGAAAGGCATAGACCTGTCTATATAAGGTCCCACAGTTGACAGTGCACGTCAGAGCAAAAACCAAGAAATGAGGTTGAAGGAAGTGTCCGTAGAGCTCAGAGACATGATTATGTCGAGGCACAGATCTGGGGAAGGGTACCAACATTTTTTTTAAATGGAAGAAGTTTGGAACCACCAAGTCCCTTCCTAGAGCTGTTCGCCCGGCCAAACTGAGCAATCGAGGGAGAAGGGCCTTGGTCAGGTAGGTGACTAAGAACCTGATGGTCACTCTGACAGAGCTCCAGTTTGCCAAAAGGCACCTGCTTGGAGTTTGCCAAAAGGCACATAAAAGACTCTCAGATCATGAGAAACAAGATTCTCTGGTCTGATGAAACCAAGAGAGACTAGTCAGGATCGAGGGAAAGATGAACAGAGCAAAGTACAGAGAGATCCTTGATGAAAACCAATTTGGATAATACCTCTGTTAGAACAAAGGTAGTTGTATGTTTCCTGGTCAAATCTAGATATATTATAGCCTATTCTTCACGATTCAATGGGTACGTACAGTATCGGCAGGTAGCCTAGTGGTTAGAGTGTTGGCCCAGTATGGGAAAGGTTGCTGGATCGAATCCCCGAGCTGACAAGGTAGAAAGTAGTCATTCTGACCCTGAGCAAGGCATTAACCCACTGTTCCCTGGATGTTGAGGGGTTGGATTAAATGCGGAAAACACATTTCAGTTGTACAACTGACTAGGTATCCTATCATTAATTTATATTCCTATTCCTATCATTAATTTATAAGTAAAAAAAATGTATGTAGCAACTGCAGATTGGCCCTTTAAGTGAGAGAAGAAGCTATAATCCTCAACACCCAGTCCATCAAGGATCATTTGATGAAGTCTATAATTTCATACATACAGATCATCAGACATTATAAGGTGGTGTTCTGCCATGAGTTCAACACAAAGGTGAAACACATCCTCATTACAAGTGAGGTCTTTAAAAGCACAGTCCTCACGACAAGTATCAGCTTCCCTACGGTCCACAGGTTGTAAGTAGTTCTGGGCTCCGTACAGGTTGGGGAACGCATACATCATTATTGGCCGACCATTGGGAGCCAGAGTGTTGTGGGATGGCCTTATTCAGTGGTTGCTCCATGCATAAACCACTTAATCCAGCTCCTCCTAGACAGAGGAAATAATGTGGGATTCCACTGAACTTGCACATTAGTTGACACTGATTTGACACATAGCTGAAGAGAGGCTTAAAAAGTTGCTTACCAGGAGACAATGTTATTGATACTGTACATAAAGTTGGAAATTCATAGGGTTATAAAGCATACTCAAATTAAGTTAATTTGCACATGTACTGGAATACACACAGTACAATGACATGGGTACTAAATCAGACTACTCAAAACTGGATCAGAAATGTGTCTAGGAAAATGTGTGCAAAGTGCCGATCTCCTCTAAGCTGGTCAAAATGGTCCATCCAAAACTAGCAACATTTGCTTCTCAGAGTGAGCCATAAACGCTCAATTCTTTGATTTCCAGTGCTGGGCCCAAAGTGACACAGTCTGTTCCAGCCTCATCCACAGAGTGACGCAGACATTTTTGCATCTCTGCAATATGGGTATTTTCAGTTCCATGATCAAGCCTCAATCTATGGGGGCATCCCGTTACTGTCACTCACAGCATCCATGAAATACCTAGCGATGATCTTAGGGTCATTGTTTGTCTTGTAGCCTTCTAGCCATGTAATTTTGCATGAAAACCAGTCAAATGGGCCGAAACCGTTATATTCTCAACTTCTCAGGTGGTTCCTTGTTCCCAGGTTGGCACCCTCACCATCCAGGAGAAGTTGACTGACAGTTTCCCTGTCGGTAACTATTCAGGCCATCCAACATTTCTGGTGCATTCACCGGTAGCCATGCTGTCGACCTAATGTTTGAAGCTGCTGTTGTATGAAAGAGAGCACCTATGCTCCATCAGTTTTGTTTTTAACCCGCAAGAGCTGATTCCTGCTTAGAACTCTCTCTATGATCTGAAAACGAATTGTTATGTTGTGTGAATCCAAGCCGGAAGTAGTCCTCAATGATATTGTCCATTGCTGATGTAAGAAATTAAGAAAATTAGGTGCTTATCAGGGCCACAAATACACCCCAACCAATCATTGTATAACAATAGACATGGGGAGTCTTGAGACATGGACAAAGTAGGTAACCCCCCGCCCCTCTAATTACACATATTACAATATCAGATACGCCACAGAAAAGAATAACCCAAATTATCATAAAAAGCAGCACAATATTATCAACTCTGTCAGATAACATATACATTTTATATTTATTGTCCTAAACAGGACATTGACACACACACACAATGTGTAGCTTAATGGACCACAGGAATGTCTTTACCTGGAAGGTTATTGCTGTACTGATCTATGCAACATGAATAGATGGAAATCACCACACAATGCTACAAATGAAGAAACATATCCTATATCTCGAAATGTTTAGATAGTATTTCGACATTTTTAGGTAGTATCTCGAATTAGTATTTCAAAATGTTGACTTGATATATCTAAAAATCTTGAGATAATATCGACTTTAAAAAATGTTTTGTTTTAGGCACCACACCTTGTGCACCTCTTGCAAATGCATTTCTTGTGTTTAATAATATACAGTATTTATCCTTCAATCAGTTTTGTCATTAAGTCTATTGTAGTATGGCTTATTTCTACTGAATGTACACAAAATCAAATTTTTGATAATGGGCTTCTATAAAAACTAGACAACAACTGCTATTGGACAATATAGGGCATCATGTGGGCCTTTTGCATCTGTAATTAAAAAGTTACTCAAACAGTATTTAATCACTATTGTGTTGATTGATTAATTCCAGTCAATCATTTTGGATTGATAAGGTCTAGGTAGCCTAGCCACCCGAGGTTTGAATTTGAACTAAATTTGATCACATTCACATTTTCTCTTAACACAAATAAATATGCCTGATTTAGGCTATAAATACGTGCCTTACCACTTCCCCTGGTGCATAGGCTTCTCTAACCTACCTAAAGCTGTAAAAAAAAAAAAAAAAAATTCTCACAAAAGTAATGCTCAAATGTTTAGGATAGGATCTCGAAATGTTTATATAGTATCTCGACATTTTTAGTTAAGTATCTACAAATGTAGAGTAAGTATCGACCCAAAAAATTGTGGTGGAATGGCCTTTCATAGATTAGCCTAATAATCATTTAAAAAAAGATTACGCCTACTATGATGCATTGGGTGAATTTAGAGTAGGACGCAATATTAATAGAATAAGACAAATATATATGGCCTACTAAAGCAGGTGATGCCAATAGAGAAAAGCATGAATGCAGCCTAAGTGGTCTTGACACAGAGATACCAAAGCCAATTTAATTTATGGGAGCTTGACATATGTTGGCTAAAGTCATATTTATAACAGTGATGGCGATTACGCGTGTCGGCATGACAGCAGCGTCTCGCCTTTGTAAATACTGTACGTGCTGCAGTTGTGTGTGCGCGCCGCTGGGCGAGTCTCCTCCGCGTCTGTCTCCGTAGCTGCTTTTTTTTTCAGAGAAAAGGAGAAGAGAATTAGCTCTGGGAGAAGGGCCGTCGCCATTATTGGGAAGCTGAAAAAAAAAAAACACTTTCACACAAGCCATCTCTTGTTAAATTGATAAGGACGTTACCAATTTGTTGCATTAGGGCTGTTTAGAAGAAACATTGTACAGGAAGTGCAGCAAACTCGACCGGTGTCCCGTGCATGATCGATCCAGTATAATGTTGCCACAACAATGGACATAATAATTCGTCAAAAGCAACGTGGTGAAGCAAGGAGAAGACGGCGAAACAAGCTTTTATACGACTTTCATTTTTAACAAGGAGAGAAAAAGAAAAAAATATGTTTTTACCTTTGTAGTTTTATTATCACAAAAAGACGAACAGATCAATGGATTAGAAAACCATCGAGATGTAGATTTACAATTAATATGTAAGTAAACAATAATAACCTACTTAGTTCTGTCTGGGAATCAGGAGAGCCACGTTATTTTTGTTTCTTATGTCCATGCATATCAGGCGACCAGGGCTGCGGCAAGCACTGGCCTGACGGATGCAGGGAGAATGCGATGGTATGTATTCACTTTCTCCCCATTTTAATCTGAAACACGGATTGAAACCAGTGTTAGAGGTAGACATTCTCATGATCAATTTACCCACAATTGTAACAATTGTCTGTTACAAATGTATCTTTGAGTGAAACTGGTGATTTAAAAAAGTCCAAGTGGATTCGGAAATACGAGGTAAATGTGTTTTAGTTACGAGTCGGCAATTTATTCTGTGGACAAGAGGCCTGGTGTGGCCAGTCCTTTCCATGAACATTAATTTCAAAACCTTTGCTAATCCATTACAATATGCATATGGAGTTGTAACCCGCTATATTGACGATTTTGAACAATATGACGCAAGTATGTGTGTTCTTCTGAATTTAGAAAGCGATGTATCTTTACAATCACAGGGTAGGATAGTGACTTGCTTGTTTTCACTTCCAAAGAATTTGCCTGTTCAATCTGGTTGTCTGTCAGGCCTAGCTCAGCTGAGCGCAATTCACTTCCTACTGTGCCTTTGCTGGGGAATGTAGACATGGTTTGAATGGTTTGAATTTTCTATATGTTTAGAGTATGAGATGCCGAATTTTGTAAACAATAATAACGTTTTATTGAATGGCAGTAGCCTACGTTAACACATTTAATTTCAATATTGAAAGAGTACACACACACACCACACACACACAGTATGTATATGTTTCTATTTACATGAGTGATTGTATCACAATAATACAGTGTGGTTGTTTTCTGGTTGTACTTTGAGTATCCTCTTGCCTAAACATCAGTATGTTACCATGGTTACCCCATGGATATTCAGTCTGAAAGAAGTCTGCCTAAAAAGACAATCTACAAGCCATAATGTTGAATAAAATGATATTTACTCTATCGGTTGTCTGTGCTGTTGGTCCTTTTGACAGTAGGAGGTGGAGATGGGGTATCCACAGGAAAGTGTCGTTTACCCTAATTTCTCTCGGAGGTTCTCTCGCTTGTATTTTCAATCTCCTGACGCATTGAACATTATGCACAATAATCCGAACAATAGTCAAACATAGTCGACCGAAGCGCGCTTCCTCTCAATCAGCTGGAAGTGTTTGTGGAATTTGCCATATGATTACGTGGGACAACGTTCGGTCTGTGGTTCGGTTAGGCTCAGCCATATTGTGCAAGTGTTTGTAGGGTGCAAAAAAACAATATACAGACCAGCGTACTGAAGGTTGGGTTGATAACGCTTCCCTGTTGATATTTTGTCTCAGATTACCTTTGACATGGGGGCAAAATTGTCAGGTAAAGTAAATTGAAATTAACTTTGTTCAACATTCTGACTTGCAATGGGACTGTTAGGGAATGCTGAGCCTACATGTTAGAGATGAGGGTGTATTTCACTCTCAATTTCTAAAAGAGACTAAGTCTCGTCATACTTTGCTTTTCCTGTTTGTGCATTGGTTCTAGTCATGGAGCATCTCCAGTATGGCCCCATCCTCTGTGTATAAAATATACTGCTTGGCAACTTGACAAACAATATTACCCCAACTTACCTGATTCTAACGGCGTCAGCATGCTTCAGAACCTCTTATTGAGCTGGCGGCTAGCCAATGTTGGCTAGGCGAACCGAACCGAACGAGTGTGCTCGCATACACCCTTAAAAGACATTCGCTTGAAAAAAGTGGATATTGTCTTGTTTGTCCATTTTAAGATGCCATAGCCAGTATACAATCGTGGCCAAAAGTTTTGAGAATGACACAAATATACATTTTCAAAGTCTGCTGCCTCAGTTTGTATGATGGCAATTTGCATATACTCCAGAATATTATGAGGAGTGATCAGATGATTTGTAGTTAATTGCAAAGTCCCTCTTTGCCATGCAACTGAACTGAATCCCCCAAAAACATTTCCACAGCATTTCAGCCCTGCCACAAAAGGACCAGCTGACATCATGTCAGTGATTATCTCGTTAACACAGGTGTGAGTGTTGACGAGGACAAGGCTGGAGATCACTCTGTCATGCTGATTGAGTTCAAATAACAGACTGGAAGCTTCAAAAGGAGTGTGGTGCTTGGAATCAATGTTCTTCCTCTGTCAACCATGGTTACCTGCGAGGAAACACGTGCCATCATCATTGCTTTGCACAAAAAGGGCTTCACAGGCAAGGATATTGCTGCCAGTAAGATTGCACCTAAATCAACCATTTATCGGATCATCAAGAACTTCAAGGAGAGCGGTTCAATTGTTGTGAAGAAGGCTTCAGGGCGCCCAAGAAAGTCCAGCAAGCACCAGGACCGTCTCCTAAAGTTGATTCAGCTGCGGGATCGGGGCACCACCAGTACAGAGCTTGTTCATCAATGGCAGCAGGCAGGTGTGAGTGCATCTGCACGCACAGTGAGGCGAAGACTATTGGAGGATGGCCTGGTGTCAAGAAGGGCAGCAAAGAAGCCATTTCTCTCCAGGAAAAACATAAGGGACAGACTGATAATCTGCAAAAGGTACAGGGATTGGACTGCTGAGGACTGGGGTAAAGTCATTTTCTCTGCTGAATCCCCTTTCCGATTGTCTGGGGCATCCGGAAAAAAGCTTGTCCGGAGAAGACAAGGTGAGCGCTACCATCAGTCCTGTGTCATGCCAACAGTAAAGCATCCTGTTACCATTCATGTGTGGGGTTGCTTCTCAGCCAAGGGAGTGGGCTCACTCACAATTTTGCCTAAGAACACAGCCATGAATAAAGAATGGTACTAACACATCCTCCGAGAGCAACTTCTCCCAACCATCCAGGAACAGTTTGGTGACGAACAATGCCTTTTCCAGCATGATGGAGCTCCTTGCCATAAGGCAAAAGTGATAACTAAGTGGCTTGGGGAACATAACATCGATATTTTGGGTCCATGGTCAGGAAACTCCCCAGACTTTAATCCCATTGAGAACTTGTGGTCAATCCTCAAGAAGGGGGTAGACAAACACAAACCCACAAACTCCAAGCATTGATTATGCAAGAATGGGCTGCCATCAGTCAGGATGTGGCCCAGAAGTTAATTGACAGCATGCCAGAGTGGATTGCTGAGGTCTTGAAAAAGAAGGGTCAACACTGCAAATATTGACTCTTTGCATCAACTTCATGTAATTGTCAATAAAAGCCTTTGACACTTATGAAATGCTTGTATTTATACTTCAGTATTTCATAGTAACATCTGACAAAAATATCTAAAGACACTGAGGCAGCAGACTTTGAAAAATTTATATTTGTGTCATTCTCAAATCTGTTCACTTCCTCAAAATAGTCAGAATTAATCTAAGATAACTCAAGAAATCTGTAATTAATTTACTTCGGTCTCTCCAGAGAAGATTTTCAAGTCCGGGCTCTGGCTGGGCCACTCAAGGATGCTCAGAGACTTGTTCCGAAGCCACTCCTGTCTTGGCTGTGTGTTTAGGGTTGTTGTTCTGTTGGCAGGTGAACCTTCACCCCTGTCTGAGGTCCTGAGCGCTGCTGCTGAAAAACATCCCCACAGTATGATGCTGCCACCACCATGCTTCACCGTAGGGATGTTGATGTGAAGCTGTGTGAACCAGATGTGAAGCTTGGCATTCAGGCCAAAAAAAAAAAAAAAAAGAGTTCCATCTTTGTTTCATCAGACCAGAGAATCTTGTTTCTCATGGTCTGAGTCTTTAGGTGCCTTCTGGCAAACTCCAAGCAGCTTGTCATGTGCCTTTTACTGAGGAGTGGCTTCTGTCTGGCCACTCTACCATAAAGGTCTGATTGGTGGAGTGCTGCAGATACGGTTGTCCTTCTGTAGCTCTGTCAGAGTGACCATCGGGTTCTTGGTCACCTCCATGACCAAGGCCCTTCTCCCCTGATTGCTCAGTTTGGCCGGGTGGCCAACTCTAGGAAGAGTCTTGGTGGTTCCAAACTTCTTCCATTTAAGAATGATGGAGGCCACCTTTTTAATGCTGCAGACATTTTTTGGTACCCTTCACCAGATCTGTGCACCCTCACAATCCTGTCTCTGAGCTCTAAGGACAATTCCTTCGACCTCGTGGCGTGGTTTTTGCTCTGACATGCAGTGTCAACTGTGGGACCTTATATAGACAGGCCTGTGCCTTTTCTAAAAATGTCCAATTGAATTTTTTATGAATTAAATGTTTTATTTAACTAGGCAAGTCGGTTAAGAACAAATTCTTATTGACAATGATGGCCTAGGAACAGTGGGTTAACTGCCTTGTTCAGGGGCAGAACAACAGATTTTTACCTTGTCAGCTCGGGGATTCGATCTAGCAACCTTTCGGTTACTGGCCCAATGCTCTAACCACTAGGATACTTACCACAGGTGGACTCCAATCAAGTTGTAGAAACATCTCAAGGATGATCAATGGAAACAGGATGCACCTGAGCTCAATTTCGAGTCTCATAGTAAAGGGTCTGAATACTTAAGGTATTTCTGTTTTTTTATACATTTGTAAAAATAATAATTAAAACCTGTTTTGACTGTCATATGGTGTATTATGTGTATATTGATGAGGATTTTTATTTAATCAATTTTAGAATAAGGCTGTAACGTAACAAAGTGGAAAAAGTCAAGGGGTCTGAATACTTTCCTAATGCACTGTAAATGTTTGTCATTCATCCATGATCAAGGCCTTAATTGAGAGCATTTCTACTTAATAGTGACCAGTAAAGGTCCCGGTTGGCAAGGAAACCAACACCACTGCCCAGCTCTTTGTCCGAAGTGGTCCTTGGCCACCCTCGAGATGGATGACTTATCTGCATAGTTATGAGGGACACCGAGACCATCCATCCCTTCAATGGTCTTGGCTAGCAATAGGTAGGGTGGGATTCCAATTAGTGTGAAGATTGCTTCTCCTCTTCCTCCACTCCCCTCCCCTCCCTGCTCACACTACGAAACTTGCCAAGTCATGAGTAGTGTGAAAAAGTGCCAAAATGAAGATAGCTCTGGGCAGAAGTACAATAGACCTTTATGGCTAGGGAACCAGACTACTTTACTAGCAGGTTAATGATTCAATCCCAAACTGGCTATAGGGTATTGTAACCCTGATTTGATTCACTTGACAAGACCAACATCAAATCACGTTTTATTGGTCACATGCGCCGAATACAACGGGTGTAGACTGTACTGTGAAATGCTGACTTACGAGCCCATTCCCAACAATAGATTTACAAAGTAAGAAAGATTTGCTCAATAAAAATGGTAACAAAATAACAACCAGTACTGAGTCAATGTGCAAGGGTACGAGGTAGTTGAGGTAATTCAGTATGTACATGTAGGTAGGGGTAAAAGTGACCAGGCAATCAGGATATATAACAAACAGTAGCAGCAGCGTGTGTGGCGTCAATATGCTTGTGTGTGTGTTGGAGTGTCAGTATAGTGTGTGTTGATGGAGTATAGTGAGCGTGCATAGACCTAGTTCAAGAGTCAGTGCAAAAACATTAAGATATAAATAATACAAGAGGTCGGAGCCAGTGTAGTAGGATTCGATCTCATTCCTGTATTGACGCTTTGCCTGTTTGATGGTTCATTGTAGTGTATAGCGGGATTTCTCATAAGCGTCCGGATTAGAGTCCCGCTCCTTGAAAGCGGCAGCTCGAGCCTTTAGCTCAGTGCGAATATTGCCTGTAATCCATGGCTTCTGGTTGGGATATGTACACACGGCCACTGTGGGGATGACGTCGTCGATGCACCTATTAATGAAGCCAGTGACCAATGTGGTAAACTCCTCAATGCCATCGGATAAATCCCGGAACATATTCCAGTCGGTGCTAGTGAAGCATCCGCTTCATCGGACAACTTCCGTATTGAGCGTGTCACTGATACTTCCTGTTTGAGTTTTTGCTCGTAAGCAGGAATCCGGAGGATAGAGTTATGATCAGATTTGCCAAATGGAGGGAGAGCTTTGTATGTCTCTGTGTGTGGAGGAAAGGTCATCTAGAGTATTTTTTTTTCTTCTCTACTTAAACAGGTGACATGCTGGCAGAAATGAGGTAAAATGGATTTCAGTTTTCCTGCATTCAAATCATTGGCCATTGGATGTGCCGCCTCTGGAAGAGCATTTTCTTGTTTGCTTATGGCCCTATACAGCTTGTTGAGTGTGGTCTTAGTGCCAGCATCAGTTTGTGTTGGTAAATAGACAGCTATAGTATGGTAAATAGTATGGTCTGCAGCTTATCATGAGGTATTCTAACTCAGGCAGGCAGAACCTCGAGACTTCCTTAATATTATAGATTGCTCACCAGCTGTTGTTAACAAAGAGATCTTACCGGGCTCTGCCCTTCTGTCCTGCCGACGCATAGAAAAACCAGCTAGATGTATATTGTCCATGTTCAGCCATGACTCAGAGAAGTATAGTATATTTCAGTCTTAATGTATTTCACCTCCATCTCATTGAAGTAGAAGGCCTCGTCCAAATCGAGGTTAGTGATAGCTGTTCTAATGTCCAAAAGCTTTTTTCGGTCATAGGAAATAATGGCGGAAACATTATGTACAAAAAAAAGTTAAGATCAGTGGGGGAAAAAAATAATACACAAAATAGTGCAATGGTGTACTGTAAGTATTGAAGAAACTATACTATAATGGTTCTATATTCTCTTGGCCAGACTAAACAAGTTATGTTGCCTTAAAATGTCCACTTTCCAATGCAGCGCCATTATTTCCATCACATGTATTGTAGTTGTTGTGATCCTTTTGTGGGCTTGTCAGTAGCCTATATGCGATACACTTGTCATTGAGGTAAATAATGTGGACCCATGGCTGAGCGGTCAGCATGGTGTGACTCCAGTCCCATGTAGAATCCTTTCAGGTGACACCTCTCATACAAGGCAAGGAAAGAAAGTGAAATCTAGTTTTACTACATACCCCCTCAACATCCCGTGCCTACAGGAAGCACGGCACCATCCCGACGGTGAAGCATGGTGGTTGTAGCATCATGCTGTAAGGCTGTTTTTCAGGATCGAGGGAAAGATGAACGGAGCAAAGTACAGAAAGATCCTTGATGAAAACCTGCTTCAGACCTCAGACTGGGGTGAAGGTTCACCTTCCAACAGGACAACGACCCTGAGCATACAGTCAAGGCAACGCAGGAGTGGCTTTGGAACAAGTCTCTGAATGTCCTTGAGTGGCCCAGCCAGAGCCCCGGACTTGAACCCGATCGAACAGCTCTGGAAAGACCTGAAAATATCTGTGCAGCAACGCTCCCCATTCAACCTGACAGAGTTTAAGAGAATCTGCAGAGAAGAATGGGAGAAACTCCCCAAATACAGGTGTGCAAATGTTGTAGCATCATAACCAGGAAGACTCGATGCTGTAATTGCTGCCAAAGGTGCTTCAGGAAATTATTGAGTAAAGGGTCAGAATACTTATGTAAATGTGATATTTCAGTTTTGTGTTTGTAATACAGTACCAGTCAAAAGTTTGGACACACCTACTCATTCAAGGGTTTTTCTTTATTTTTACTATTTTCTACATTGTAGAATAATAGTGAAGACAAACTATAAAATAACACACATGGAATCATGTAGTAACCAAAAAAGTATTAAACAAATCCAAATATATTTGAGATTCTTCAAAGTAGCCACCCTTTGCCTTGATAACAGCTTTGCACACTCTTGGCATTCTCTCAACCAGCTTCATGAGGTAGTCAGCTGGAATGGATTTCAATTAACAGGTGTGCCTTAAGTTAATTTGTGGAATGTCTTTCATTCTTAATGCGTTTGAGCCAATCAGTTGTGTTTTTGACAAGGTAGGGGTGGTATACAGAAGATAGCCCTATTTGGTAAAAGACCAAGTGCATATTATGGCAAGAACAGCTCAAATAAGCAAAGAGTAGCGACAGACCATCATTACTTTAAGACATGAAGGTCAATCAATCCGGGAAAAGTCAAGAACTTTGAAAGTTTCTTCAAGTGCAGTCGCAAAAACCATCAAGCGCTATGATGAAACTGGCTCTCATGAGGACCGCCACAGGAAAGGAAAACCCAGAGTTACCTCTACTGTAGAGGATATATTCATTAGAGTTACCAGCCTCAGAAATTGCAGCCCAAATAAATGCTTCAGAGTTCAAGTAACAGACACATCTAAACATCAACTGTTCAGAGGAGACTGCGTGAATCAGGTCTTCACTACTAAAGGACACCAATAAGAAGAAGACTTGCTTGGGCCAAGAAACACGAGCAAAGGACATTAGACCGGTGGAAATCTGTCCTTTTGTCTGTAGTCCAAAAATGTTCTGTAGTTTCTGCAGCGATACGCCATCCTATCTGGTTTGCGCTTAGTCCCACTATCATTTGTTTTTCAACAGGACAATGACCCAACACACCTCCAGGCTGTGTAAGGGTTATTTTATCAAGAAGGAGAGTGATGGAGTGGTGCATCAGATGACCTGGCCTCCAATGTCCCCCGAGCTCAACCCAATTGAGATGGTTTGGGATGAGTTGGACCACAGAGTGACGGAAAAGCAGCCAACAAGTGCTCAGCATATGTGGGAACTCCTTCAAGACTTTTGGAAAAGCCTTTCAGGTGAAGCTGGTTGAGAGATTGCCAAGAGTGTGCAAAGCTGTCATCAAGGCAAAGGGTGGCTACTTTGAAGAATCTCAAATATATTTTGACTTGATTAACACTTTTGTTGGGGGGCTACTACATGATTCCATGTGTTTTTCATAGATTGTCTTCACTATTATTCTACAATGTAGAAAATAGTAAAAATAGAAACTCTTGAATGAGTACGCGTGTCCAAACTTTTGACTGGTACTGTAAATTGTCTTGAAAATATATGTTAAGATGGCTGTCTAGTAATGATCAACAACCAACTTGACAGAGCTCGAAAAATAATGTGCTAATATTGTACAATCCAGGTGTGCAAAGCTCTTAGAGGCTTATCCAGAAAGACTCACAGCTGTATTCACTGCCAAATATGATTCTATTTGTGAATACGTAAAGTAGTTATTTCTGTATTTAATTTTCAATCAATTTGCACAAATTTATAAAAACCTCTCGTTATGGGGTATTGTATGTAGATGAGTTTGGGGGAAAGAAAATCTATTTAATACATTTTAAATTCAGTCTAACACAACAATGTGGAATAAGTCAAGGGGTATGAATACTTTCTGAAGGCACTGTATTTGTATTTTAGGTCTCACTTTATTTGCAGGGAATATTGAGTTTTTTTCTTTGTATATCTCATTTGCTGTTCTATTTGAGATGAGATTAGAAATGAATGTCCCTACTCACTGTTCTCTTATTAAGTTGAAGGGAAATTATTCTTAGTGTTGTCTTCCTTTAACCACTTTGTGAAGGTGTTTGACTGTTCTTTTTTTTGATGAGAGCAGAAATTAGGTTAACTTTGCTCAAACTAATATTTGTTCTTTTTTAACATAAATGTAAGATTTGGTTTAGCTAATTCTTATTTTTGTGCTCTTTTATTTTGTCTGGCAGGGTCATAGCTACATTAGGAATGACTGAGAGAAGCCTCTGTCTTTGCTACACCCCTGCACTGTTGTTGATAGAACATGTAGCACACTAGAGGAAACGGCAACTAAACTCAAAGAAGCCCATTGTGCTGGTCCCATCCCCACTGCCACTTTATGGACACACGTCCAAGTGTACTCTCTGATCGAGTGCCTGATTATGGCAGGATGAGTG
Organism: Salvelinus fontinalis; assembly: GCF_029448725.1. Classification (NCBI taxonomy): domain Eukaryota; kingdom Metazoa; phylum Chordata; class Actinopteri; order Salmoniformes; family Salmonidae; genus Salvelinus; species Salvelinus fontinalis. The sequence goes on from NC_074677.1 coordinate 35,751,336, forward strand.
TCAGCTGATGATAATGATGGCGAAAAAGCACGATGTTAAGTCACCCACATACAACCTTATTGTGGTGGGTTTGTCAGGGACTGAGAAAGAGAAGGGCCAGTGTGGAGTGGGTAAGTCCTGCCTGTGTAACCGCTTTGTGCGCCCCAGTGCTGATGACTTCTATCTGGACCACACGTCAGTGCTGAGCACCAGTGACTTTGGGGGTAGAGTGGTTAACAATGACCATTTCCTGTTCTGGGGGGAGGTGGGGCGGGTGGTGGAGGAGGGGCCGGAGTGCAGGATGCATGTGGTGGAGCAGACAGAGTTCATTGATGACCAGACGTTCCAGCCACACCGCAGCACTGCCATGCAGCCCTATATCAAGAGGGCGGCCTCCACCAAGCTGGCCTCTGCAGAGAAGCTGATGTACTTCTGCACGGACCAGCTGGGGCTGGAGCAGGACTTTGAGCAGAAGCAGATGCCTGAGGGCAAGATACAGGCTGACGGGTTCGTGCTCTGTATGGACGTCAGTAGGGGGATGAACCGCAACTTTGACGACCAGTTGAAGTTTGTCACAAACCTTTACGGTCATCTGAGCAAAACAAAGAAGCCCATTGTGCTGGTCTTAACCAAGTGTGATGAGGGGGTTGAACGCTACATCAAAGATTCTCACACCTTTGCCATCACTAAAAAGAGTCTTCCAGTAGTGGAGACTTCTGCACGCTCTAACATCAATGTTGACCTAGCCTTCCTTACTTTGGTGCAACTCATTGATAAGAGCAGGGGCAAGCCCAAGATCATTCCTTACTTTGAGGCCCTCAAGCTCCAGAGTCAGCAGATAGCCTTGGCTAAAGACCGATACGAATGGCTAGTCAACCGCATAGTGAAGAACCACAACGAGACCTGGCTTAACACCAGCAGACGCATGCACACTGCTTCAGAGTTTAATGAATACGTCTTTCTGGAGGGTACAGCAAAATGCAAAAAGCTCTTCCAGCAGCTTGTGTACCGTCTGAAACAGGAGCACATTGAGAGACGTCGGAAAATCTATCTGAGCACTCTTCCTCTAGCACTTAGCTCCCTGGTGCCTGACCTGGATGAGATCGACCAGCTGAGCTGGTCTGGGGTTCAGAAGGTCCTGGAGTCCAAGCAGCACTTTGCCCACTGGTTTGTAGTTCTGGAGGACTCTCCATGGGAGGACACGTCTCACATAGACAACATGGAGGATGAGCGCATCCCCTCAGACCTGCTGGAGACGTTACCAGCCGAGGACATTTTCGACGCCCACCTGGAGCACCTGAGGAATGAGTGCAAGCGGGCTGAGATGAGGCAGGAGTTCAAGCACAAGTTGGCCTGTTCTCCCTTTGTCACGCCAGGCAAGCCCTGGGAAGAGGCCCGCAGCTTTATCATGAATGAAGACTTCTACCAATGGTTGGAGGAATCAGAGTACCTGGACCTCTACAACCGCCACCAGAAAGAGATCATCGGCCACGCTAAAGAGGACTTCCAGGAGCTTCTGCTGGAGTACTCCGAGCTTTTTTATGAGCTGGAGGTGGACGCAAAGCCCAGCAAGGAGAAGATGGGAGCCATCCAGGAGGTTTTAGGGGAGGAGCAGCGGTTCAAAGCCCTGCAGAAGCTTCCAGCTGAGAGAGATGCTCTGGTGTTGAAGCATATTCACTTTGTCTACCACCCCACCAAGGAGACCTGTCCCAGCAGCCCACAGTGTGGAGACTTCAAGATAGAGCAACTCCTGGCCTCACGTTTCCCAACATGCTACCCATTCTTCAACGTGAAGTCTTATTTTGGGGATATTAAAGCGGACCGAATCAACCTTGTGATATTGGGCAAAGACGGACTGGCCAGGGAGTTTGCCAATGAGATCAGAGCTCTCTGTACCAATGACGACCGGTATGTGTTGGATGGGAAGATGTATGAGCTCACCCTACGACCTATCGAGGGCAATGTACGACTTTCTGTTAACTCCTTCCACACTCCCACCTTCACACCCCATGGGTGCCTGTGTTTGTACAACTCAAAAGAGTCCCTAACCTATGTCGTAGAAAGCATTGAAAGGTTGCGGGAGTCAACAATCGGTAGAAGGGACAGCCATATAGCTCAGCTTTTAACATCTCTGCTCTTAGTTACTAAAAGGGGTGTAGGGACCTATGCAGATATTGGGGGAGAAACTGCTTTAGGTCTGATAACACAGGGACAGCAGGTAGCAAGGAGACTGCAGTGTAGCTTCCTCGACCCAGCCTCCCCTGGTGTGGGCTATGGGCACAATGTGAATGAGAGTCAGATCAACCAAGTATTGAGAGGTCTTCTGGACTCTAGAAGGAGCTCATCTTTCAGTAGCAGCTCCCCACCTCTGCCCCCTCAACCTCCAGGTCCCAGAGACTCTCCTCACCAGCCCATCCCAGAGGCAGACATCCGCATCGTCATGTGCTTGATGTGTGGAGACAACTATGACGTGGAACAGCTCCTCTCTCCCTTCCTACTGCCTCAGCACTGCAGGCCAACATCCAACAGTGGAACCTCAGTGATACTGGAGCAGACAGTGGGACCTCACAAACAGGTGATTGAGCTCTCCCTCCTTTCCTACCATGCCTCCTTCTCCCTGAGGAAGAGCAGATTAGTGCACGGCTACATCGCTGTGTACTCAGCCCGCCGCAAGGCCTCTCTGGAAACCCTGTGTGCCTTCCTATGTGAGGTCCAGGACATCATTCCTGTTCAGCTGCTGGCTGTGGGGGAGAGCCAGGTGGAGCTCACAGAAAGTGAGTCTGCCAGAGAGCAGCTGGTCCAGGGAGAGGAGCTGGCCCAAGAGATAGAGGGCAGGTTCAACAGTGTGGTGTGTGGGTCAGGAGGGGTGGTGGGTGGCCTGCACAGGATGGAGATGTTTCATCCCTTCCTGATGGAGGTGGTGGAGAAACGCAACATCGTGGAGGCCACTCACATGTATGATAACGTGGCTGAGGCCTGCATTAACGAGACTGCCTACTCCCCTCGCTGTAGCTCACCCAGCCCCGGCACCATGTTCCTAGACTCTGACATGGATGACGTGGAGCCCTCCCCACCTTACTACGACGGCACACTCACCTCCCATGGGGGAAGCTTCAACCTGCCTGACCTGGACTCCAGCGATGTCTCTGTCATCTCTGACATCAGCTCCTTTGAGAACAAGCTCAATAGCAAAGCCACGCCCCAGGTGAGACCCAAGCCCTCTGTGACCTTTGACTTCCGGAAGGTGGGCAGAAACCCCTACAACACAGACACCATGGGCCACCGTCGCTCCCTGCCCTCCGCTGTGACATGGGTGCCAGGTGGGGACGGAGGTTACGACCCCTCGGACTATGCAGAGCCCATAGATGCTGTGTCCAAGCCCCGGCCCAGCAACGAGGAGATCATCTACTCTGTGCCCCATGACAGCACGCAGGGCAAGATTATTACCATCCGCAATGCCAATCGGATGCACGCCAATGGGAACGGCTCAGACAGTGAGGCGGACAGCAGCTCCCTGGAGCGCCGCAGGAAGTTCTCGGCGGCGGGGGTAAAGCCACGGCTCTACCGCGACCGCTCTAAACGCCTGGGTAAGTTCAGCAGCTTCCGCACCAGCTTCATTGGCAGCGACGACGAGATGGGGGCTCTGCCAAAAACCAAGGAGGATGAGTTCGGAACCCTGAAAGGAGACATCATCAACGAGGAGGGAGAGGACCCCAAGAAGAGGAACATTCTGAAGAGCCTGCGACGAACTGCCAAGGTATGTGTTGCTTCAGTTAGTAGTCTCCCCTTAACTGCTAATGCATAAACACTATTCTTTTCAGGCTTGAAAGACTATTCTTTCAATTGTAGGTAATTGGCCAGCTTTGATACGATAAACGTGGTTAAGTAACGACAAAATGGTTAATATGATTTTCCATGTAATCTCTTTACTTGTGTGAACTTTTTTGATGGGTAATTGCTTGATTGTTTTACTAAACTTTTCCTCCATGCTAATATGCTATTCATAGAAAGTAAGTTATTCATGTGAAATTCCAAAGTGTGTTGGAATTTTAAGAAGAAAGCAGCCTGTATTTCAGAGTTACTGAGACACTTGAAACGACAGCTGTTGATTCTGATGCTGAATACATAAAGGCAAATCTTGCAGCTGAATAAACATAGTGTTGACATAATGTACAAAAATCTAATGTAGACGTCTGTGGTCATTAACAATGTCAACATTTCTGTGTTTCTCTGCAGAAAACCAGACCAAAGCCTCGGCCCTCTATTCCCAAGCCCCTGGAGAGCAGCTACTTCGGGGTGCCCCTGGTCAACGTGGTGTCCCCAGACAGACCTATCCCACTCTTCATTGACAAGTGTGTCCGCTTTATTGAGACCACAGGTGGGTCACTTATTTCTTTCTCCTCTTCTCCCCTGTGTTTGTTCATGTGTATATTTGTCTGATTCATTATGTTATTTGACTTGGATGCTGTGCAAACCATACAAAGAATATTATTAATTGATAATAAGTTAATTCTGAGGTAATTCTGTGTTGCTGAAGGATTAAACTGTAATATCTTATTGTTGCACTATGATTGTTTTTCTTTACAATACTCACATTATGTGGTTGTGTAATTTCAATATGACTTTAAGTCGTTCTGGGTGAGGACGTTATTTTTCTTTTATTTACATTTAATAAGCCAAGAAGAACTAACTACACTACAGCCAATGTAGCCAATGATCAACTGCTGTACTGCAGCAGTGTCCTGTACTGTACTGCAGCATTGTCCTGTACTGCAGCAGTGTCCTGTACTGCAGCAGTGTCCTGTACTGTACTGCAGCAGTGTCCTGTACTGCAGCAGTGTCCTGTACTGTACTGCAGCAGTGTCCTCATTGACTTTACTGGAAATGGCTGATGACATAATGCCGATGGTGGTTTCCATCTCTGTCTCTCTGCAGGTCTCAACACAGAGGGTCTCTACAGGGTGAGCGGGAACAAGTGTGAGATGGAGAGTATGCAGAGGCAGTTTGACCAGGGTGAGTTGCTGTACCTAGTCATGTCTGTCTGGTCTAAAACAATGTATCAGACCCATAGAGGGATCGACTGTACTCGCCACACTGTCTGTCCCCAGTACCTGGACTAACCCTGGTTAGTTATGTGGCTAATCAATATATAGACACATGAGCTGCAGAGGAAATGATGACGAAACTAAATATATTTAGAACAGTGACAAAGTAACTACCTCTGACACACTATCCCTATCCTTTTCTCTCCCCCCCTCTCCTTCTCCTCCCTCTATTTTTCTCCCCCTTCCCTTCTATCCCTCACCTCCCTCTTCTCTCTCTTCTTTGTTTTCTTCTTCTACATCTCACTTTCCTTTACGTCTCTTCTTCCCTCTATCTCCCTCTCTACCTCTCTCCCCCTCTAGACCATGGGCTGGACCTGGTGGAGAAGGACTTTGCCATCAACACGGTGGCTGGGGCTCTGAAGGCCTTTTTCTCTGAGCTGCCAGAGCCCCTGGTGCCCTGCATCCTGCAAGTGGAGCTGCTCGAGGCCTTCAGTAAGACACAGGGCTGGTTGGGGTTAAGGAGTGGTTTTGTGGTTCTGGAGGGTTCAGTAAGACATGGAGCTGGCTGGGGTTAATGAGGGGTTTTTCTGGTTCAGTAAGACATGGAGCTGGCTGGGGTTAGGTATGGGGGTACTGGGGTTCTGGATGGGGGTACTGGGGTTCTGGAGGGTTCAGAAAAACATGGAGCAGGGTGAGATATTCTTGTGAGTGTGAAAGTATCAGGTTATTACAGGCTAAGGGTTTGGGGAGGACCTCTCATAGAGGGGGGTTTGGGGAGGACCTCTCATAGAGGATATACAGTTGAAGTCGGAAGTTTACATACACCTTAGCCAAATACATGTAAACTTTTTTTCCCCAATTTTTTTCCACAATTCCTGACATTTAATCCTAGTAAAAACTCCCTGTCTTAGGTCAGTTAGGATCACCACTTTATTTTAAGAATGTGAAATGTCAGAATAATAGTAGAAAGAATGATTTTATTTCAGCTTTTATTTCTTTCATCACATTCCCAGTGGGTCAGAAGTTTACATACACTCAATTGGTATTTGGTAGCATTGCCTTTAAATTGTTTAACTTGGGTCAAATGTTTCGGGTAGCCTTCCACAAACTTCCCACAATAAACTGGGTGAATTATGGCCCATTCCTCCTGACAGAGCTGTTGTAACCGAGTCAGGTTTGTAGGCCTTCTTGCTCGCACACGCTTTTTCAGTTCTGCCCACAAATGTTCTGTAGGATTGAGGTCAGGGCTTTGTGATGGCCACTCCAATACCTTGACTTTGTTGCCCTTAAGCCAGTTTGCCACAACTTTGGAAGTATGCTTGGTGTCATTGTCCATTTGGAAGACCCATTTGCGACCAAGCTTTAAATTCCTGACTGATGTCTTGAGATGTTGCTTCAATATTTCCAGATAATTTTAATTTGTCATGAAGCCATCTATTTTGTGAAGTTCACCAGTCCCTCCTGCACAACATGATGCTGCCACCCCCGTGCTTCACGGTTGGGATGGTGTTCTTCGGCTTGCAAGCATCTCCTTTTTTCCTCCAAACATAACGATGGTCATCATGGCCAAACAGTTCTATTTTTTGTTACATCAGACCAGAGGACATTTCTCCAAAAAGTACGAACTTTGTCCCCATGTGCAGTTGCAAACCGAAGTCTGGCTTTTTTATGGCGGGTTTGGAGCAGTGGCTTCTTCTTTGCTGAGCGGCCTTTCAGGTTATGTCGCTATAGGACTCGTTTTACTGTGGATATAGATACTTTTGTACCTGTTTCCTCCAGCATCTTCACAATGTCCTTTGCTGTTGTTCTGGAATTGATTTTCACTTTTCGCACCACAGTATGTTCATCTCTAGGAGACAGAACGCGTCTCCTTCCTGAGCAGTATGACGGCTGCGTAGTCCCATGGTGTTTATACTTGCATACTATTTTTTGTACAGATGAATGTGGTACCTTCAGGAATTTGGAAATTGCTCCCAAGGATGAACCAGACTTGTGGAGGTCTGCAATTTTTTTTCTGAGGTCTTGGCTGATTTCTTTTGATTTTCCCATGATGTCAAGCAAAGAGGCACTGAGTTTGAAGGTAGGCCTTGAAATACGTACACAGGTACACCTCCAACTGACTCAAATTATGTCAATTAGCCTATCAGAAGCTTCTAAAGCCATTACATCATTTTATGGAATTTTCCAAGCTGTTTAAAGACACAGTCAACTTAGTGTATGTAAACTTCTGACCCACTGAAATTGTAATACAGTGAAATAATCTGCCTGTAAACAATTGTTGGAAAGATTACTTGTGTCATGCACAAAGTAGATGTCCTAACCAACGTGTCAAAACTATAGTTTGTTAACAAGAAACTTCCGACTTCAACTGTCTGTTTTTTGTTCTCGAGAAAGCTGTACACAATATACTAATATGTATGTAGGTATGTACACTACATTACCAAAAGTATGTGGACACCTGCTTGTTGAACATCTCATTAAAAATCATGGGAATTAATATGGAGTTGGTCCCTCTTTGCTGCTGTAACAGCCTCCACTCTTCTGGGAAGGCTTCCCACTAGATGTTGGAACATTGCTGCGGGGACATGCTTCCATTCAGCCACGAGCATTACTGAGGTCGGACACTGATGTTGGGCGATCAGGCCTGGCTCACAGTCTGCGTTCCAATTCATCCCAAAGGTGTTCGATGGGGTTGATATCAGGGCTCTGTGCAGACCAGTCAAGTTGTTCCACACCGATCTCGACAAACCAGAATGTCATTGTATTTTCCTTCAGTAGAACTATGGGGCTTATCCTGAACCATGATAAACAGCCCCAGACCATTATTCTTCCTCCACCAAAGTGTACAGTTGGCACTATATATTGGGGCAGGAAGTGTTCCCCTGGCATCCGCCAAACCCAGATTAGTCGGTCGGACTGTCAGATGGCGAAGCATGATTCATCACTCCAGAGAACGCATTTCTACTGCTCCGGAGTCTAATGGCGTCGAGCTTTACACCACTCCAGCCGACACTTGGCATTGTGTGATCTTAGGCTTGTGTGCTGCTGCTCGGCCATGGAAACCCATTTCATGAAGCTCCCGACGAACCGTTCTTGTGCAGACGTTGCTTCCAGGGGCAGTTTGGAACTCGGTAGTGAGTGTTGCAACCGAGGACAGATGATTTTTACATGCTAGGTGCTTCAGCACTCTGCGGTCCCGTTCTGTGAGCTTGTGTGGCCTACCATTTCGCGGCAAAACAGTTGCTGCTCCTACACATATCCACTTCACAATAACAGCACTTACAGTTGACCGGGGCAGCTCTAGCAGGGCAGAAATTTGACGAACTGACTTGTTGTAAATGACATATGACGGTGCTAAGTCACTGAGCTCTTCAGTAAGGCTATTCTACTGCCAAACATTTGTCTATGGAGACTGCATGGCTGTGTGGCTGAAATAGCTGAATCCAATCATTTGAAGGGATGGCCACATACTCTTGTGTATATATAGTGTATGTATGTAGTGCTGCATATGGAGTAACAGATGGAGTAACAGTGTTGATAACATATGAGTCATAGTGTTGACCCCTTCCCTCCTGTGTGTGTGTGTGTGCGTGCGTGCGTGTGTGTGTGTGTGTGTGTGTGTGTGTGTGTGTGTGTGTGTGTGTGTGTGTGTGTGTGTGTGCACGCGCGCAGAGATCAACGACAGGGAACAGAGGCTGTACACCATGAAGGATGTACTGAGGAGGTTCCCCAGGGAGAACTATGACGTCTTCAGATTTGTCATGAGCCACTTACACAAGTGAGTGCAGATCAGACTGGCTAACTGTTCCATTCTATGACCTTGGCCCTGACTCCATTGTGACTGAAACCATTTGCATGTTTTGTAACATGTATCATCAAGTAGCTCTAACACCTGTGTCATAATGTTATTACACTAGTAGCTGTTGTCATTCTGTTGATGGAGGTGTATTGTGTTGTCTCTCCCAGGGTGAGCCAGCTGAGCAGACAGAACCTGATGACCAGTGAGAATCTGTCCATCTGTTTCTGGCCCACTCTGATGCGGCCAGACTTCACCACCATGGACGCCCTGACGGCCACGCGGACCTACCAGACAATCATCGAGACCTTCATCCACCAGTGTGCTTTCTTCTTCTACAACCAGCCCCTCCTGGACTCCCCCACTGGCCTGGCTGGCTTCCCTGCCTCCCCCACCACCACCCTCACCGGGGGCTCTGCCAATTCCTGCTACCACTCCTCCCCTCCCTCCACCGCCACGCACTTCAGCCCTCTGCAGCAGTCGCCCCCCATCACCCCCCAGTCTCCCCTGCAGTCCCTCCTGACCCCCCTCCACCAACACCCCCACCATACCCCCACCGAGCAAGAGACACTGTGAGAGACACTGAGAAGGGAACAGATGGTGCACCCCTGATCTGATGCTGCTGCACACCTGATCTGATGATGCTGGACCTTAGTCACTTACACACACACAAAAAACATACATACTGACAGTACATTGTTCGGTCGTTGATAATAACATGTAAACAGAGAGAGGAGACGAGGAGTGTTTGACAAATAAACTTGCCACTTGTGAACAGCGTCCTGCTGCCCCGCCCCTGTCACCTGTGTGCCAATGCAGATCACCATGCTGACCCGTCCACTCCACCCCCTATAGCCCCTGATAACCTGACTCTACGACTCACTCACAGGAGGGCTGGGGGCAGAACAGAGTGGGTGTCATTGTTACAGTAAGCATCTCTCTGCCAACCAACCGTTCTTACCCTAACAATACACTACGATTAAAAAAAAGTCCAAGCCTCCATGTTAAGCTGGAAGATATGATTTGTGCCCATCACCATGTTTTTATTGTGTATAATATTGTTTAAATGTTCTGTTTGTTAATGAAAGTAGCCACTGGATGTATGGACTGTGCCTCTCTCAGGGCTGTAGTTGGTAACGTACACACAGCAGTGAGGGGAGCCTCCCTGTCTGCCTGTAGGGCCGCTGCTAGGGGGTTGGGGTGGGGACATCCAGGGATGCACTTTAATGGTCAGAATGTTGTAGGGGTTTTGTTTTTTAAAAGGGGGTTGTTAGGTCAGAATGTTTTAGTGTGTTGAGTTCACAGCTCAAGGAACCAGACCCATTGCCTCTCTGAAGGGTCCTTCGCGGATCAAAACGTTGTTTACATCCAAACCCTTGTTTTTGTATCCTCATACTTATCTGAAGCACTTTTAAATTATAGTGTTAAGTTCCATGAAATGCAACCTTGATCAATTGACTAGTTTGTTTTAATGGCCGGGTGGGTGTGGCAGTAGTAAAGCGACTCGTTAACACGATCCTGTTATTATAGAAGTGTTAAGTGATTCAGGGCTCACTTTATAACCCCATGGAAAACCCAACCATAATATCGGTTTCATATTCCTCTTAGCCATGTTATAAATAGTTCTGAGCATGCAGGTTTGAAAAGCCTGGAGTTTCCCCTCTTCTAGGACTGCTGTTGCTTTACTGATGTTTTGACTAAGGAAGTCACCTGGTTTGAGTGGTAGTGTTTAGGAAAGTGAGTTTGAGCCAGGGTCAGTTAATCAGACCCTTTAGGATCCAGGAGAGGAATGCTCTTGGTTGAGATGTCAGGTCCACTCCATAAGTTAGGGGTTGATGATTAAATTGGCCACATTGAAGATTGATTATGGGAGTGATTGACAGTAACATCAGACAGTAGCATGACAAGGGTGAGGTTAGTCATACTGGGGGTGGAAGGTAGCCTAGTGGTTAGAGCGTTGTACTAGTAACCGAAAGGTTGCAAGATCGAATCCCAGAGCTGACAAGGTAATAATCTGTCGTTCTGCGCATGAACAAGGCAGTTAACCCACTGTTCCTAGGCTGTCATTGAAAATAAGAATTTGTTCTTAACTGACTTGCCTAGTTAAATAAAGGTAAAACAAAAAAAATACCAGGCCAGGCCTCTACATGTACTGTGTCTGTTCCACTGTGCTATCTGGTGGCCATGGAAACCACTGCCCTATTGCAAAATGATAGGTTGCTGGATATGTTGCTGTGGGTATCTAGCCAATTGAGCTCTTTGTACTCATCTAATATTAACGACCTTAAAATGAGGAAAGGTGTGCATACAGAATACACTGCCACTGCAATTAACTACAGTATAGTAATAACAGTATAGTATATCCTATAGAGATGGAGCACGTGTGTTTGGACTCATGCTCAGGAATGGCAAGAGTAACTACTGTAGCTCCAGTATACTATGGGGTTTATGTTGGTGTTTAACTGTCTTCTCTCTTGTAGAAAACAAACATGCAGTCAATGTAAAGTAGTTGAATGAATACTCCTACTATATTCTGGATTCTTCTATCAGATAAATGTTGCCCCATAAGAGTGCCACAGGCATCTTCTGGGGATGACAGAGGATTGGCCAGGAGGCATGCCTGTACTCGATGTCAGCCATCTTGTGGGGATGACGGAGGATTGGCCAGGAGGCATGCCTGTACTCGATGTCAGCCATCTTGTGGGGATGACGGAGGATTGGCCAGGAGGCATGCCTGTACTCGATGTCAGCCATCTTGTGGGGATGACGGAGGATTGGCCAGGAGGCATGGCTGTACTCGATGTCAGCCATCTTGTGGGGATGACGGAGGATTGGCCAGGAGGCATGGCTGTACTCGATGTCAGCCATCTTGTGGGGATGACGGAGGATTGGCCAGGAGGCATGGCTGTACTCGATGTCAGCCATCTTGTGGGGATGACGGAGGATTGGCCAGGAGGCATGGCTGTACTCGATGTCAGCCATCTTGTGGGGATGACGGAGGATTGGCCAGGAGGCATGGCTGTACTCGATGTCAGCCATCTTGTGGGGATGACGGAGGATTGGCCAGGAGGCATAGCTGTACTCGATGTCAGCCATCTTGGATGTGCTCATGCTGCCAGTTCAGAACAGATCAGTCAAAGCTATTGGTTGTATTGAGGGTCAAATAATGAATACTTGGGATCACTCACTGGTACTTATCTTTGGGGTTTTCCTGCTGTGGGAGCCAGTTATCTCTGATGGACTAATGCTGCAGTTACTCCTCACCCAGTCCAGGGCAGTGCAATACAGTATTACCACACGCACAAAAGATCAGATGGGAGATTGGTAGGAGAACAAACTGTCCCAGTAGAATGTGACTTTGGCTCAGAAAACCTACGTGGCTGCATCACTTCATTTTTGACACAACTCTGACAGATCTGCTGGGAAATGAGAGAGAAAAAGAAGAGAGCATACTATAGTAAAATGGTTGTTTATTTCTATGTTAGGGGGTCTAACACTTTGCCCTTTAGTCAATGGTAGAAAACATTTTTTGTGTGTATTTCAATGATTGAAAGTAAATTTTTACAATTTTGTGAATGGTTTGAGGCCACTTCAGTTTAGTGCATGATTTAAGAACACACCAAGGGAGAAGGTTCAATCATTTTCATTATTTTAAAACATGAAATTAGTGTGAGAACAATGAAAGTGAAATACAGTAGCTTAAAACAAGTGAAAGATGAAGTACTGTGCATCTACAGCAAACCATGGGATTTGTCTGACTGAGAATGGTGTAATGAAGATGAAGGCCTTATGTGATCTGTATCATAGTTAATAAATTAAATATTGTAACATTGTCCAGACCTCCTGTGATTCTCTGTGTGTAGGTGTGAGTGAACACACCACTTCCCTAATCATGGGGCAAAATATACAGGAAGATCTCACTGCGTGCTTCTTCAATTATCATTGTATTGCCTATTTAGCTGTCATTCTGTGACAGGAGATTTATTTGTGATATTAAAACAAAGTATATGTGTACACATTGCACACATTAACGTTATTTCACTATAAGGTATTGCATCTCAATCTCAAACCCATATTTCTAACCTTAGGTATGGTTATTTCAGAGAGAGCGAGAACCCCATTGTGGTGAAACTCTGCTAGAGTGCCTAATGTGGGTTAAATAACCTGTGGGTTAAATAATTGGGGACCATTGAAACACATCAATAATTCACTGTTGACATCTACAGCTTGTCAAGCGTGACTGCTCTGGGTAACTACTACTCTGTCTCATCAGGTTTCACTTTTTACTAACTGAATCATCTGATGCCACCTGGTGGTTGTATAACTATAGTGCCGCACAAACCATCATAATTAAAAAATATATATATATTTAACCTAGCTATGATGTCACTGAATCATACTGAGGTGGAGTGCTTACGGACATTCAATCTCTCCCTATCCCAGTCTGTTGTCCTCACAGTTTCAAGACATCCACTACTGACCCTGTACCCAAGAAAGCAAAGGTAACTGAACTAAATTACTATCGCTCCATAGCACTCACTTCTGTCATCATGAAGTGCTTTGAGAGACTAGTCAATGATCATATCACCTCTACCTTACCTGGCATCCTAGACCCACTTCAATTTGCTTACCGCCCCAAAAGATCCACAGACGATGCAATCGCCATCACACTGCCCTATCCTATCTGGGCAAGAGGAATACCTATGTAAGAATGCTGCTCATTGACTATGCTGCTCATCTGAACCCCACCCTGTGCACCTGGGTCCTGGACTTCCTGACGGGCTGCCCCCAGGTGTTGAAGGTAGGAAACAACACCTCCAAGAGGATGTGTGCTCAGGCCCCTCCTGTACTCCCTGTTCACCCATGACTGCGTGGCCACGCACGCCTCCAACTCAATCATCAAGTTTGCAGACGACATAACAGTAGTAGGCCTGATTACCAACAATGACGAGACAGCCTACAGAGAGGTGAGGGCCCTGGGAGTGTGGCACCAGGAAAATAACCTCTCACCCAACGTCAACAAAACAAAGGAGCTGATCGTGGACTTCAGGAAACAGCAGAGGGAGCACCCCCCTATCCACATCGACCGGACCGCAGTGGAGAAGGTGGAAAGCTTCAAGTTCCTCTGCGTACACATCACTGACAAACTGAAATGGTCCACCCATACAGACAGTGTGATGAAGAAGGTGCAACAGCGCCTCTTCAACCTCAAGAGGCTGAAGAAATTTGGCTTGGCACCTAAAACCCTCACAAACTTTTACAGATGCACAATTGAGAGAATCCTGTCGGGCTGTATCACCGCCCGGTATGGCAACTGCACTGCCCGAAACCGCAGGGCTCTCCAGAGGGTGGTGCGGTCTGCCCAACGCATCACCGGGGACAAGCTACCTGCCCTCCAGGACACCTATAGCACCCGATGTCACAGGAAGGCCAAAAAGATCAAGCTGCCCTCATCAATGGCAACAACCAACTGAGCCACTGCCTGTTCACCCCGCTATCATCCAGAAGGCGAGGTCAGTACAGGTGCATCAAAGCTGGGACCGAGAGACTGAAAAACAGCTTCTATCTCAAGGCCCTCAGACTGTTAGATAGTCATCACTAGCACATTAGAGGCTGCTGCCCTATATACATAGACTTGAAATCAATGGCCACTTTAATAATGGAACACTAATCACTTTAATAATGTTTACAAATTTTGCATTACTCATCTCATATGTATATACTGTATTCTATCCTATTCTACTGTATCTTAGCCTATGCTGCTCTGACATTGCTCATCCAAATATTCTTAATTCCATTCCTTTACTTTAGATTGTGTGTATTGTTAGATATTACTTGTTAGATATTACTGCACTGTTGGAGCTGGAAACAAGCATTTCGCTACACCCACAATAACATCTGCTAAACACGTGTATGTGACAAATTAAATTTGATTTGAGGTAACAAATTTTGTTGACTGATTCTTCATGATTGCTCACAGTGCTTGACTGGTACATCCTTAGGCTCCTATGGAATAAATGACTTGGAAATGTCTTCCACAAAAGATGTCAGGTGTATGAAGTTCAACCATGAGTTTAAAGGGGAGACAGTTGAGTTCCAGACATACCAGTATATTGATACGATAGTAGCATAGATCCAGTCTCTTTAATTAGCATGCCTGTGTAATGATGGTTGGCAGAAGGGAGAGCTTGTGCATGTTAACCACGTACATTATCAACTAAAATGGCTCTGAATAGAATGGTATGCACACACTGTGTGTGTCTGTAGCAGCAATATTTGTGTAATTATGTCTTTATGCAATGTGCATGTGTGTGTATTTACCATTGATCAGGCTCTTGAGGGCCCTTCAGGGCTGGTAAGTATGGTCCTCCTCTATGTTAAGCTGAGGCTGAAGTGATGTGAAGGAGCTCTGTCTGCCTGCACCTCCTCTCCCTGCTGTTTCCTTCCCTGCTAATTACTAATACAGATGCACCCATGCCTCGTTTATCAGATTAAATACAGAAACGCTTGCTATGGCGCTTGGCATGAGATTAAATCTGCGTTATTATGAAATTGTAAGGAAAGCGTATGCACTGAATTGTTGTACTGTTCCTTATGCTGTGTGAACACAATACAGTATATGCCTCCTGGATTTTATTCTATCAGTGTTTTCTGCTGTCAGCAGATGAGGTTGCCTTTTCAGTTTGTTTGCGGAAAGGCCAGGGCCGACTTCAGATCAGATGTTTCACTCATGATCACTGTCCATTACTATACCACATGATCATCCCTTACAATGGAAAGATGTACACAATCAAACCACTGCTACTGTAAGTTATTGGGAACCCCTACCTAAATCTTTTCCAAATCACACATTGGATCTATCATATTTAGCCATTTTTTTGCATATCCTACTTGAATCTGTTCTTTGTCCTGCAGTCTGAACAGCCAAAAAGCACAAGGAATCAGATATTTCCTTGGTAGGTGGTTTGAAGTCAGATACAAATCTGATTCCTGGCCATGTGACTTGTGTCTGAGCGATCACATCTGATTTATTTGCCTTCTAGTAGTTTCTAGACTGTTATTTGGCATATCTTGTTGCTTGCTAGCTACTCTGTTGACAGTTTGACAATAACATGTGGTAGCCAACTAGCTTGTTAATAGTTTACAAACAAATGAGTGAATGTGCTAGAACGCTAAACAGCTACCTAGCTAGCTAGTTGACTGGTGGCCAAAAATGACCTGTTTTGAAAGTTGGATCATTTTATCCTTTGAGGCTTCAAAAGTGTTCTTACACTATGATGTTGAACATTCAAAGCAGCTGGGAAACATCCATGGCAGACATTGTTGTCACTTTAGCTTGCTACATCACTTCTGAGTGATTGGAAGCAGGAGCACAACCACCAATCGGACTACACCACTGCAACACACCCGTTGTTACTATGACAACTACCGCAGCCATGTCAGCTAATGACTGCTGTCTGAACACACACTCAAATCCGATTTGGTCACTTGCAACTTGCTGTTTGGACAGTCAATATTACAAAACAGATTTGAAAATAAAACAGATTTGAGCATTAAGGCCTGCAGTGTGAACAAGGCTTAAGTTATTCTGGTGATTGGCATGTTAGGTGGCTCACACTTACTGTACATCCCTGCTAGAAGGACTGATAGTCAGCAGAGGGAACAGAGAACACTGCAGATCTACATTGTACCTTCAGTGGAGCTTACATCAGCCTGCATGACCTTTGGCGTATTTGAGAATTTTTCACAGTTCATGACCTGAGAATGCTCTTTTGAGAGCCTTTTCTCTCCCCTGTGTGGGACTGCTGCATTAGGCAGCCCTGTCAGGCTTTATGCAGAGAGGAGTAAGAGGAGAATGTAGAATGTCACAGAGTTCACATGGTTGAACTTAGTTCCAATGCAGCCGTTTTCTATATCAAATATCAAATATTTTTTGGACAACAATTAAGTGCCTTACTGCGATTGTTTTCAATTAAAATGGTCAAAATGAACAAAAATAGTTTCTTAGCAATTTCTCAAGAAAGCATTTTGCTAGGACTGTCTGTGAGTGGTCTGAATGGGGAGGGGAAAGCAGAAAATGTGCTGTTATTGGCAGAGAGGTTTGAAACTCTCTTATTGGTCTATAACACATTTTTGACAGAACTCGGCCTTTAACATCTGTCATGATTGATAAACAAAACATGGGCTGTGACCCCGGGATGTTAACGCTGGCACCAAACACAAACCCTAACAGAACCTTCTACAATACCACAAGAGAACTAGATACAGCAAACCAGAAAGACTGAAACTTAACATAACCTTCCTTAAAGCAGCACAAGGCACAGAAACCCAGAAAGACACTGCATGTACAGACTGTGACAAGGGTATATAAACCAGATAGAGATTTGCAGGTAAAATGAGATGTGTGTGTATTTGTATCACTGCAGTGAGTGAACACATACAGTAGTCTAGTTGGGAGGTGTGGGTGCAGAGTAAAAATAGAGGACCCTTTGAGGATGAGTGACATAGCTGGGAGTTTCATCATAATGAGTGTTTGCACTCAACATCACACACAGTGTCTTTCTATGAATCCCACTGGCTACACTGGCTAAACCTCCCGGGTGGCGCAGTGGTCTAGGGCACTGCATCGCAGTGCTAGCTGCGCCACCAGAGTCTCTGGGTTCGCGCCTGGGCTGGGTTGCGCCCAGACTCTGTCGCAGCCGGCCGCAACCGGGAGATCCGTGGGGCGACGCACAATTGGCATAGCGTCGTCCGGGTTAGGGAGGGTTTGGCCGGTGGGGATATCCTTGTCTCAGTATGTAAAATGTAATATGTAAAATGTATGCACTCTACTGTAAGTTGCTCTGGATAAGAGCGTCTGCTAAATGACTAAAATGTAAATGTACATCCCCCTGGTCTGTTGCTGGACTCCAGACAGGAACACTGGCTATAGCTGCTCCACCAGCAAAGACACCTGTGTGGGTGGACTCCACAAATGTCTTTGCTTTTCATCCAAACCACAGCAGCTACAAGACAGGAAGAGTCAACATCATTGGGGAGGAAACCTGTTTGTTCACTGTTTGGTACATCTATGGTGCAAACATAATGAAAATATATGTCAGCTTGAACAAGTGATGGGGAACTACTATACCTCCCTTTTCCAAGTATTCTTGTAGATGTATGAGGCAAAACTATATGCCATTATACATACTACAGTATAATTAAACCAGGGATGGGCAACTCCAGTCCCCGGGGGCTGAAGTGGAGTCACTTTTTCCCCATCCCTAGCAAACACAGTGGATTCAACTAATTGCATTCTAAACTGACTATCATGATTAATTGATTATTGGAGTTAGGTGTTTTAGCTGGGGCAAAAGTGTGACACTAATCAGGCCCCAAGGACTGGAGTCCATCCCTGCTTTTAAACCAGTTTTTCCCAACTCCAGTCCT
The DNA here is from genome assembly GCF_029448725.1 of Salvelinus fontinalis. NCBI lineage: Eukaryota > Metazoa > Chordata > Actinopteri > Salmoniformes > Salmonidae > Salvelinus > Salvelinus fontinalis. Next base: position 35,769,585 of record NC_074677.1, read on the forward strand.
CCAATACACAACAGTACACATTTTCTTTTAGCCCTGGACAAGCACACCTGATTCAACTTGTCAACTAATCATCAAGCCCTCAATGAGTTGAATCAGCTGAGTTTGTCTGGGGCTATAACAAATATGTGTGCTGTTGGGGGTACTGGAGGACTGGAGTTGGGAAACGCTGCCTCAAACATTAATTGTTACTTTACATAATCACTTGTAACAGCTTGTGGAAAGATAATAAAAAATGATGTATGCTGTGGAAGATAATGACACACATGCACAGTGACAATCTAGATAATTGGCAAACACACATTCAGAGGCGAGGCAGAATATCAGTGATGTACAGTACATCAGTTGAGAGTTATAAAGAGAGTGTGACAGATGTGAACTTATCAATGGTGCCAGCAACCTTTTATATCTTCTTCTGCGGTCAAGAGCACAGGAAGTGCAGCCACGAGCTGCAAACTCTACTGATCACTACTGAAAAGCCGGTGTAGTTTACCTGTAGTGTTTTGACTACTTATTCACTATACAAACAAGTAGTAAAAACTCTACCTGATTACTAATGATAGGCCTGTGTAGTAACGGTTCGCTATGAAGAAGTTGGTGGCGTTGTGGAGCTTCCTGTCTGTCAAGATGAACGCTAGCAGGAGGGTGCTGCCCACGCAGGCCACGGCCACCAGGAGGCAGTAGAGAGGGATGAACAGAGGGCGGTAGCTCAGCAGTAACTGCAGACCTCAGAACAGTGCTACTGGGTCACTGTGGTTCTGAGGAGGTACGACGAGGCTGGCTTTGGAGGAGCCACCCACAGATCTCTCAAACACTGGGTCCATCTCTAACCAGAATTGGTGGACTGTAAAGAGAATGGAAATACACAAGGTGTTTGAGTGTTTAAAGGTCCAATGCAGTCGTTTTTTTATCTCAATATAAAATAATTTCTCGGTAACAATTAAATACCTTACTGTGATTGTTTTCAATTAAAATGGTCAAAATAAACAATAATAGCTACTTAGCAAAGGGCAATTTCTCAAGCAAGAACTTTGATAGGACTGTCTGAGAGTGGTCTGAGTGGGTAAAGGAAAACTGAAAATTAGCTGTTATTGGCAGAGAGTGTCACACCCTGACCTTAGAGAGCCTTTTTATATCTCTATTTGGTTTGGTCAGGGTGTGATTTGGGGTGGGCATTCTATGTTCTATTTTCTATGTTTTTGTGTTTCTATGTTTTGGCCGGGTATGGTTCTCAATCAGGGACAGCTGTCTATCGTTGTCTCTGATTGGGAACCATAATTAGATAGCCGTTTGTGCCTTGTGGCACTATAGTGCCCTGTAAGCTTCACGGTTGTTTCTTTCGTTTGTTGTTTTGTTGGTGACATTTTTGATAAAAAGGAAAATGTACGCCCACCACGCTGCACCTTGGTCTTCTTCCAGCAACGGCCGTGACAGAGAGGTTTGGAACTCTCTTTCTTATTGGTCTATAACTAATTTACCACATGGTGATGTCACCACATGGTGATGTCACTTATGATGCATGGATGTGATTGATGTATTCAATGTATTTTCACTATTATCAAAATAACTAATGTTAAGACATGCAGCTACTTGAAATCTTGCTTCTGAGCGCATGTTTACTACATGACAGACATAAACGCATCATGTCATGCATTACATGATAGCAGGTTAGAATGTAAGGATTCTGTGGATTTTTTTTTGCTTGGAGAGGACTGTAGATAGTTCATTAAGCAGAATGCACCTCTGTATCTACCATTCTGACACAGCAAAACAAACAAACCCTAACCCTTTAAATCACAAACCAACCATCCCATTAGCCACAAACCAACCAACCATCCCATTAACCACAAGCAAACCATCCCATTAACCACAAGCAAACCATCCCATTAACCACAAGCAAACCATCCCATTAACCACAAACCAACCATCCCATTAACCACAAACAAACCATCCCATTAACCACAAACCAACCATCCCATTAACCACAAACCAACCATCCCATTAACCACAAGCCAACCATCCCATTAATCACAAACCAACCATCCCATTAATCACAAACCAACCATCCCATTAACCACAAACAAATCATCCCATTAACCACAAACCAACCATCCCATTAACCACAAACAAACCATCCCATTAACCACAAACAAACCATCCCATTAACCACAAACCAACCATCCCATTAACCACAAACCAACCATCCCATTAACCACAAACCAACCATCCCATTAACCACAAACCAACCATCCCATTAACCACAAACCAACCATCCCATTAACCACAAACCAACCATCCCATTAACCACAAACCAACCATCCCATTAACCACAAACCAACCATCCCATTAACCACAAACCAACCATCCCATTAACCACAAACAAACCATCCCATTAACCACAAACAAACCATCCCATTAACCACAAACCAACCATCCCATTAACCACAAGCCAACCATCCCATTAATCACAAACCAACCATCCCATTAATCACAAACCAACCATCCCATTAACCACAAACAAACCATCCCATTAACCACAAACAAACCATCCCATTAACCACAAACCAACCATCCCATTAACCACAAACCAACCATCCCATTAACCACAAACCAACCATCCCATTAACCACAAACCAACCATCCCATTAACCACAAACCAACCATCCCATTAACCACAAACCAACCATCCCATTAACCACAAACCAACCATCCCATTAACCACAAACCAACCATCCCATTAACCACAAACCAACCATCCCATTAACCACAAACCAACCATCCCATTAACCACAAACCAACCATCCCATTAACCACAAACCAACCATCCCATTAACCACAAACCAACCATCCCATTAACCACAAACCAACCATCCCATTAACCACAAACCAACCATCCCATTAACCACAAACCAACCATCCCATTAACCACAAACCAACCATCCCATTAACCACAAACCAACCATCCCATTGAACATTTCTGGGATCATTTCAGCTCATGAAACATGGGACCATGTAACAGCCATTGTATGAAGAAGGTGTGGACCAAAGCGCAGCGTGGGAAGTGTTCATGATTATTTATTTAAAAAACTGAACACTGAGACAAAATAACAAAATGTAACAACACGAAACAGTTCTGTCTGGTGAAGACACAAAAACAGAAAACAACTACCCACAAATACAGGTGGGAAAAGGCAACCTAAGTATGGTTCTCAATCAGAGACAACGATAGACAGCTGCCTCTGATTGAGAACCACACGGCCAAACAACAAAGAAATACAAAACATAGAAAATAGAACATAGAAGGCCCACCCAAATCACACCCTGACCAAACCAAAATAGAGACATAAAAATATCTCTACGGTCAGGGCGTGACAGACCAACACTTTACATGTTGCATTTATATTTTTGTTCAGTATAATTCACACATTGAACATTATTGAGTGATGGTAGATTGGTGGACCCAGGCTGACACTAAATAGGTTTTCAGGCTGTACATGGGAGCAAATGCGTGTGCCTAATAAAATATGAGAACCTGATTGTGGGTTGCAGCATGCTTCAGTCTATCACCAGAATGAACATGTATAGTCAGAAGCTTAAGGAATGGATTCAGCAGTAAAAACAATCACATGCTACATGATTTTTCAATTAGAATGTATTATTGATATTGATGCTTTTTCATTTTCATTGTGGTTTAATTATTATCCATCTTGATTATTCTTTGGTTCTAGTTCTGATTCCTGTTCCCAACACTAGCAGAATGTGGTAGTTTGTTTTGCCTTGCTCTGGCCAAACGCTACGCCACGCTCACGGACGTTCGTTTCTTCTCCGCAATGAGTCTGAGTACCTCCCTGACGATTTCTAGAACGAAAACACATTCTAATCGTTCTGGTTGGTCCCAGAAACCGATGGGGTTAGGCCAGAGCACACGTGGGTAAAGCGGCGTTTCGAAAATTAGCCATTGGCTTTGTTACTCTGATTGGTTAGAGATGATCCAATCAATGATGCCATTGTTTTGTACAACACCCTCATTTTGACGTCACCACAAACGACTTCAACACCGGCAGTCTCAGACTGAACTATGTAGCTAACATAGAGCAATAAAATAATAACATTTGTCTTCAGGCAAGTGTTTGTTGCCAGCGTAGCAGGCAAGTCTATTAAGAATGACAGAAGCCATGGCATATAGAAAGATAGCTTTATTGCACAAGGTGTTAGAATACTCTTTTTGTTTGTTTTTTTCTTTTCTTTTCATAGAAAATGTTCTTTTAAAGACAAGCAATTGCTATTAGAAGCAACTCAAACGAATGTTTGGAATCCCCTCAACATTTTCTTTTCTTCAAATATTATTTTTTTGTACATTTCTTTCCCTCACCTTTTCCCTTTTACCAAGCATGCAATGTCATTTTTGAGGATGAACAAAATACAAAAAAATGATCATTAAAAAAGTGAACAGGACAAATGACAACATCAAAATACCTTTAAAAAAGCATAAAAATTAAACAAATTAGTATAAAAAACATGAAGGGAATAGAGAAAAAATATTTGTTGCCCAAGGTGGAAATTAATGTTTATCAAATCAATATTTTCATTCATGTTGTTTTCATTTTGAAGTGGGGCATAATTCAACCCTGATCTTGCCCTGTTTTATTCTGACGAAAATAGCTCTTCATACAAAACTGTGTTTTATGTACAAGAGTTAATCTATAAACAATACTGCCAAAGGTAGTGTATGTACTGTATGTCCAAGGTGGCATGGAGTTGACTAGGGAGAGCTGGTTGGGAGTGTCAGCTTTTCCGGACCCTGTCCAGTATATTCACAATTTCAGTGTGTGTGACCCAGACCCATATAGAGAGAGTTCAAACAACTTTTAGAATTCTAGACACTCAGTTACATAGCATTGCTAAAATATTCCCCATGTGATGTTAATGGGGAGCTAACATGGCTGCCATAGAATGTTGAAGTGTCATGTAAATGCATCATAATGCAGAAACCGCATTGGCTCTGCTTTCTAAATACATGGCTCTGGTGTGACCTAAAGAGCTAGTCCCTGATTTTACTTGGTTAAAGCTGTCCGAAATCATAGGTGTGTTATGCCTCAGTGCTGTCTGGCCTCTAGAACCCAAGTTAAAACAAACATATTCAATTCAAAATCAACAGATGGACAAATAATCCCAAAACAAAAGAAATGACAAAACACTTGAATGGCAATACTTCAATAGACATTCCAACAAGTTCTGTGTTGATGTACATGTAGTAGCACAAAATGGTGCGGGGGATGAGGATGGACATGGATATTGGGGATGGGGAAAGAAGTGGGAAATATACAGTACTTCAGACAGGGCAGCAACAGAGACACCAACAGACCACTGACTGCACATCATCTTATCATATTCAAACTGAACACCCTGACTGGCTGGTAACGTCTCTCTGGTAAACTAGACAATTAACTTACTTCACATGATTATCCTCCTTGGTGTCTTGGTGGCCATTTTGTATTGGAAGGAGGGAGACAGTAATACATGGGGTGAGAGGTTGGTAGACGTTACAGGGCTACTGGTGTACGCTCTGTGTGGTAGCTAGCTGTGGGATACAGTAGCCGTGCTCTGATCCCTGACTTCTGCTTCACTCACAGTGACTCTGTAACCCCGCTGCTACCACAGGTCAAAGGTCAAATGCCCATACCTGAGGCCCTGAGAGGTCATGGCCTCTGTTTACTCAAGTAACAGGTGAACGAAAGCAGAGAAATGATAGACAACAGTGTCAACAGTGTAGGTCGCCCTGGATACACCCGTCTTCAGAGGAAATGATTTGGCTTCTGAAAGTAAGTACACCAACCAATCACTGACGATCTTATAAGATACTAACTAATAGGGGGCTTTGAGATAGACACTTCCTGTCTGTAAAGGAAGTCACCTCGTTCCTCTCAGCCTGTCTACAGTAACATAAAGAACACCCTCTATATACACGTGCTCCTCCCTCTTCATAATACTCTTCTATTCTTTCCTCCTCTTTCATTTTCCCTGCTCTTCACATGATTGAGCGATTGTCTTATTCTTATAGTTTTTAAAACATTTAAATGGTTGTATAGTTTTATTCTTTGCCATAATTTCACTTAAATGACATAATATACTTATATAGAAATATATACGTAAAATCTTTAAAATACCAAATATTCTATATTTGTTTGTATTGCGAGAGCCCTGATGTTTTCAAATCCTTGCTGGGTTATTTGGGTTGCCATGTTTCGGTCAAAAGCTATCGCATAATGTTGAGTTGGGAAAGAGGAGGGGAGGGTGGGACATATCAACAATAAATGTGCTAAAAATACGAACTTAAAATTCTGAGTGAGGTGAACCTGAAACCCTTCCTTATGGAATCCACACACAGAGAGAGAGAGAGAGTAACTGCCGATGGAGAGTGAGACTGGGCGTGGACACAGAGAGTGAGACGAGACTAGAGGGGATAAAACTGGAAGTCCTGCAGGAGCTTCTGCTCAAACCATGGAGGGCAGCATAATGTATGTGTGTGTGATGAACACTGCTTTTAGCCCAGACTCCTCTGCTATCATTGACTTCATCAGCACGAGCAGTGAGCTTTCCCCGTTCAGCTCCTCAGTAATACTCAATTGGTTTGAAATGACCTTGGAGAATAGCTCCAGGTCTTCCTCTGTGTGTGTGTGTGTGTGTGTGTGTGTGTGTGTGTGTGTGTGTGTGTGTGTGTGTGTGTGTGTGTGTGTGTGTGTGTGTGTGTGTCCAGACACTGAGCAACATGCTAGCATGGCAGCAGGCTAACTGGTAGTCAGTAGGAGATTGTGGTTTGTTTTATACAGGTCCAGGTGAGCATAAATCAGGCAGGTTACAATGGTCTCTGGTCATTCCTGGGAGGCAGAACCCAAGGTCAGAATAAAGACTAATTACACTACTGGGTAATTAGCTGTTACAGTAGCTAGCTGTTAGCTGGGGACACCTGCTGCACTGCACTGCACTACATGCCCACCCTGACCTGGAGTGTAGAACACTGATGTGGGGCTGGGCTGGGTGTGGGCCGGCGCCAGACAGGAGTGTATAGTCTTTGAGAGAGAGAAGGGGGGCTAGTAGCTACACCAGTGTGTAAGACTTGGAGTAGGCCCCGACCCCTTGCTTCTGCAGTCTGCCCAACGCTGAGGAGCTGTTCTCTAGCAGTGAGTCTCTGGAGCCCCCCATCTTGGTGCTGGAGCCAGTGGGATTGCTGCTGGTGCTGGAGGTGGAGGCTGTGGCTGCAGGGTTGGAGCTGGGCATAGTGAGAGTCCTCTGGGGCAGGGTGGCAGTACCCGAGCTCACACCCAGGCTGCCCAGCCCAGAGTGTCCCAACGTCAGGGCCTGTTGCTTGGACGGGTCCAGAGTCATGTGACGGCCCTGGGTGTGGTACGCCCGCTGTGCCAGGCTGCGGATGGAGGCCTCCCGGGGCGGTACAGCAGGGCACGGGTCATGCAGTTCTGCTTGTTTCCTGAAGAAAGGGTCTGTCTTCATGTAGAGTGGGAGGTTGCAGAATTCACCTAGTGACGAGGACAGAATAGAGAGAGGGAGGGCATGTTGAGATGTACAGCCTGTGGCACAGTATAATATGGTGCCAGTCAGGGTGGCTCTCTGTACTCACTCTTGTTGGCACGGTGGGGGATGGGCACGGCCACATTAGTAGGTCTGCCGCGGTCATAGTCTTGGGGTTTGGGTGGCGAGGCGGTGAAGCGACAAAGGCCTGTCTCGGACGGCGTGCTGAGTGATGTCATGCTGTCGGCCGGGTCGTTGGTGCCAGTGGTCATCTGATCAGAGGAGCTGTCGGAGATGAAACATTCTGTGATAGTGAACTTGGCATGCTGCAGGTGCTCCTCCAGTTTGGCGTGTTCGTAGGCCCGCGCCAGCTCCTCGTACGTAGACGACGCACTCTCTGTGGACACCATGCTGTTACGACCCTTATCTGGAGAAACAATATATGAGATACCATATTAAAATAATACAATATGAAGTTTGCATACAGTACAGATGTGTCAGTAGGTCTTTCAAGGTACCCTACAGGTCTGGTTTGGGGATGTAAAAGATAGATGTGTTAATGATGGGTCTTAGTGGCGTTGTTGCCAGGGCAGGGCGGTACCCACCAGTGTCCTGCGACAGGCTGGCGCTGTAGCTGTCACTCTCGGTGGCGGTGATGCCGTGGGATCCCATGGTGCGCCAGTCAGAGGTCAGAGTTCTTGCGGAGGCTGTTGATTGGCTCTGGCCCGGCCTGCTCAGGGTCCACTGGCTGGAGTAACGGTTCCTGGAGCTGTGGGCCGACTTCACACTCTTCCTCGACACTGGGTCTGAGGAGCGGATAGGAGGAGGACGGTGAGAGGGTGCTGTTCATAACAGTTCTAATCAGCATGTACATCATTCATGTGCTTTAGAACCACTTTGGATGTCAGATCAAGTTAACATCTACACATTACACTGTAATGTGACATCCTTCTATGCACATCCTACTGTATGTGAAGTACTCACTGGTTCCAGGACGGATGTCTGACATGTCAATCAATGGCCCTGTGTTCTGGATGAGGGCGGGGTGGTGCAGAGACACGCCCGTGCAGAAGCTCTGTGGATTTACCGATTGGCTGAACTCGGTGTCCGTCACTGGGGCCGCTGCCTTGTCCTCACCTATTGGAGGCAGGGGATGAGGAAAATATATTATGACAGTTGTTCAAAAATATCTGTGATACACAATTCATCTCCCTTGTCAGATGTGCTCCTTATAGGCTGATTGTAAATCACACTCTATCAATATGTATTTAGTATCTTGATAATAGTTTATATATAATAGGTTAGTTAGTGTACTGTAACTGCAGGCTATCTAATTGGACGATATTCTGTCTGATCAATCTGATTGGCTGCAGTGTGTCCATACTGACCTATCTGTTTGATCCCCTCCTTGTCCTCGATGAGCAGCTGGACACGAGGGATGTCGATGTGGAGCCGGGGGCCCTGGGGAGGACCCTTCACTGGGGTGTCCATGCTGCGGTTGTTCTTACTGCTCAACACACAAAACAAGAAACATTCTTAGACTGGATCCACTGTCACATCAGCAGTACTTACATACAGTACATATAGAACTGGGGTATATTAGTGATACTTTAACAGAGTTTACTGGGACTGATAGGGGTATTCAAATATCCATCAATATCCACTGGAATATGACACATCCATAACCACAGGCACCAATCAATCAAGTGTATTATCCTTGCCTGATAAGCATCTCTGCAAGGCTCTTAGCATCTGTGAAAACAAACACAAATATCTTTATTAGATTATGATGGATCATCATGTGCATAAGGTCAACTATTTTGACCTGTTAACTTTAGTGCTTCTGAGATACTTACTCACCCCCACCAAGCAATTATTTCTCTCCCTCTCTGTTTCTCCCCTCCCCCTTCTTTCCTTCTCTTTCTCCTTCCTTGCCTATGTCTCTCACCTCTGAGTCGTTTCAGTCTCTTCTCCTTGCGTTTCTTGCGGATGATGAAGAGCAGGGCGACGCCCAGGGTGACCAGGATGACAGGAGAGCCTATGGAGAACAGCTTCTTCACATCGTCTCTGTCCTCCTGGGCCGAGTTTATAGGAGGGATGGTACCTGGGAGGAAGAGAAGGGGTGAGAGGGACAGAGAGAGGGAAGGGAAGGGGGTCAGAGGTAGATTAAAGGACTGTTTTTATTACTACTTTCATGCCCACTCACATTCTACTTCACCCTCTCTCCTTTTCTTCCTCCCTCCCTCTCTCGTCCGTGGGTTTTGGGCTCCTTCCTTCCTTCCTTCCTTCCTTCCTTCCTTCCTTCCTTCCTTCCTTCCTCCCTCCCTCCCTCCCTCCCTCCCTCCCTCCCTCCCTCCCTCCCTCCCTCCCTCCCTCACTCCCTTTCCCTTTTCGTTGATGACTGTGAGTCGCTTTGAATAAGAGAGTCTGCTAGAATGTCATGTAAATGTCAAAGCAGTAAGTGAGAGCAAGTATCTAGTAGAAGCAGGAAGTGACTCACTGCCATCGTAGTCTGTGGTGGCAAACTGGGAGCTCTGGTTCCCACAGCCGGCACTGTTGCAGGCCTTCATCTTCAGTTCGTACCAGGTGGCCTCACGCAGCTCGCTGAGGAAGAGCTGGGCTGTGGCATTGGCCTTCAGGCTCTGCCAGGCCCACGTGCCCTTGGGCCGGAAGTCCAGCAGCAGAGCAGTTATGGGGCAGCCTCCGCTGGTCCAGCCCTGCAGGTTGAGCCCCGCATGAGTGGAGTTGATGTGGGTGAGCAGGGGCTGCTCCTTGTTGAACACGGGCTCTGCAGGGCAAGAGGAGAGACAGGAGGATAGACTGTCAGACTGGGAGTATTGAAGTCAGTGTGTTAAGAGTGTTGATGTAGTTTATGTGCAACACATGATGTGAGGTAAAATATAAGTCATGCCGTTTTAAAATTCCCCTCTTTCTGATCTTTCCTCCTCTACCCCCTCTCCCTCTCCTCTTTCTCCTTCCCTCCTCCCCTCACAATCCTTCCTTTCCCCTCACCTCGTCCGTGCGTCTTGGCCTCGATGATCTCAGAGATGCGTCCTGAGCCCACACTATTCTTGGCTGCCAGTTTGACCTTGTACCAGGTGCCACAGCGCAGGTTGTCCAACCTGAAGGAACGCTCAGTGGAAGTAATGAACACATCCCTCCACTCCTCTGTGTTGTCCACCGAGTACTGCAGGACAAAACCTGAGGACACACAGGGACAGACACCACAGATTTCATTAAGCGTTCACTTATCATCTGTTAAATACACAAAGACACAATTTAAATAACAATGAAATACTGAACATGTCTGTCAATTAGAGTATAATCCAAGTTCCTCCATATTACACAAACTGCCCTCAGCTCTACTGAGACAAAACCAGGTCAACTCTAACTGCTGTTACACCCCTTTAACACCAGGGGGGGATATAAAGGATTTAGAAACCCCTCTGTGACACATTCTTCTGCTGTGATTATGACAGACATTAGGAGCTAACAGTTAACTCCTTGACTGGAACAGACAAAATCACACAAATAGACAAAAAGGTATATTGACGTTATTGATATTTTTTGGAGACAGTGAGATACAGCAGCTAAAGAACTCTCCTCAGACTGATCCTGATGTACTAATGCCCAGGTGGAGTGGAGGGGAGGGGAGTACCTCTGATGGAGCTGCCTCCGTTGTCCCCAGGGATCCAGGCCAGGGTGATGGAAGAGGTAGAGGTGGTGGAGACGGTCAGACGGGGCTGGTCTGGAGGAACTGGAAATACAGAGCAAACACACAATCAGCATCACATAGACCAGGCACAAACAGCACACATTTACAGTGAGCAGGTAGAGTGACCAGAGGGACCAGATAGACAGACCAGAGGGACCAGATAGACAGACCAGAGGGACCAGATAGACAGACCAGAGGGACCAGATAGACAGACCAGAGGGACCAGATAGACAGACCAGAGGGACCAGATAGACACACCAGAGGGACCAGATAGACAGACCAGAGGGACCAGATAGACAGACCAGAGGGACCAGATAGACAGACCAGAGGGACCAGATAGACAGACCAGAGGGACCAGATAGACACACCAGAGGGACCAGATAGACACACCAGAGGGACCAGATAGACACACCAGAGGGACCAGATAGACACACCAGAGGGACCAGATAGACACACCAGAGGGACCAGATAGACAGACCAGAGGGACCAGATAGACAGACCAGAGGGACCAGATAGACAGACCAGAGGGACCAGATAGACAGACCAGAGGGACCAGATAGACAGACCAGAGGGACCAGATAGACAGACCAGAGGGACCAGATAGACAGACCAGAGGGACCAGATAGACAGACCAGAGGGACCAGATAGACAGACCAGAGGGACCAGATAGACAGACCAGAGGGACCAGATAGACAGACCAGAGGGACCAGATAGACAGACCAGAGGGACCAGATAGACAGACCAGAGGGACCAGATAGACAGACCAGAGGGACCAGATAGACAGACCAGAGGGACCAGATAGACAGACCAGAGGGACCAGATAGACAGACCAGAGGGACCAGATAGACAGACCAGAGGGACCAGATAGACAGACCAGAGGGACCAGATAGACAGACCAGAGGGACCAGATAGACAGACCAGAGGGACCAGATACACAGTCAGAGGAACACAGAGAAGAAAATCTGAGACAATCCCAAAAGGTACTCAGATCTCTCCACAACCATACACACACACATTAGTCCAGCGTATCCCAGCTCACCTTGCACCAGCAGGTTGACAATGATGGTATCAAAGCCCAGCGTGTTGGTGGCCGTGCACGTGTAGTACCCAGAATCCTCAGCTTTGACGGAACGCAGTACTAGAGTACCATTGGACAGGATCTGACGCTGTCCGTCCACAGTCACAGGAATAGCTGAGTCCTCACTGATGCACACACACACATAGAGAATCACAGTTAGACTTATCATAATACACCAAGCTAAACACCGGTCTGATAGACTTAACCCCGACCAAATCCAGCATTGGCATCAAGTCTAAAGTTCCCACTTAGCTTCTATTAAGGATGAGTTGGGAGAGTTCTGACCTGTCTTTGGTCCATTTGAAGGTGGGGGTGGGTTCTCCCACTGAGCTGCAAGGCAAACGGATCTCCTTCATCCAGGGAGTGGTCACTGTGCCCCCGAACGACAGGATCTTAGCTGGGGCTGCAGACACAGGGTACACAGCTTAAACTGGGTATCACACACACACGCGCACGCACACGCGCACGCACGCACACACACACACATGCACACGCACACGCACACACACGCACACACACA
>NC_074677.1:35787921-35832921 GCF_029448725.1 Salvelinus fontinalis
CCGGTTCGCCAGCACAGCCCAGTGCGGGCTATTCCACCTCGCCGCACTGGCCTGGCTACGGGGAGCATTCAACCAGGTAAGGTTGGGCAGGCTCGGTGCTTAAGAGCTCCTGTACGCCTTCACGGTCCGGTATATCTGGCGCCACCTCCTCGCCCCAGCCCAGTAACACCAGTGCCTACACCGCGCACCAGGCTTCCTGTGCGTCTCCAGAACTCTGTTCCTCCTCCACGCACTCTCCCTGTGGTGCGTGTCTCCAGCCCGGTACCAAAAGTTCCGGCACCACGCACCAAGCTTACTGTGCGTATCCAGAGCCCTATATGCACTGTTCCTTCTCCCCGCACTCGCCCTGAGGTGCGTTCCCTCAGCCCGGTACCACCAGTGCCGGTACCACGCACCAGGTGTATAGTGCGCCTCGAGAGTCCAGTGTGCCCTGTTCCTGCTCCCCGCACTAGCCTTGAGGTGCGTGTCTACAAACCGGTACCACCAGTTCCGGCAACACGCACCAGGCCTACTGTGCGCCTCAGCAGGTCTGAGCTGCCTGCCTGCCCAGCGCCGTCTGAGCTGCCTGCCTGCCCAGCGCCGTCTGAGCTGCCTGCCTGCCCAGCGCCGTCTGAGCTGCCTGCCTGCCCAGCGCCGTCTGAGCTGCCTGCCTGCCCAGCGCCGTCTGAGCTGCCTGCCTGCCCAGCGCCGTCTGAGCTGCCTGCCTGCCCAGCGCCATCTGAGCCATCCGTCTGTCCAGCGCCATCTAAGCCATCCGTCTGCCCAGCGCCATCTGAGCCGCCCGTCTGTCCCGAGCCGTCAGAGCTGCCCGTCTGTCCCGAGCCATTAGAGCCGTCCGTCAGTCAGGCGCCGCCAGAGCCGTCCGTCAGTCAGGAGCTGCCAGAGCCGCCAGCCAGTCAGGAGCTGCCAGAGCCGCCAGCCAGCCAGTCAGGAGCTGCCAGAGCCGCCAGCCAGTCAGGAGCTGCCAGAGCCGCCAGCCAGTCAGGAGCTGCCAGAGCCGCCAGCCAGTCAGGAGCTGCCAGAGCCGCCAGTCAGTCAGGAGCTGCCAGAGCCGCCCGCCAGTCATGAGCTGCCTTCCAGTCATGAGCTGCCCTCCAGTCATGAGCTGCCCTCCAGTCATGAGCTGCCCTCCAGTCATGAGCTGCCCTCCAGTCATGAGCTGCCCTCCAGTCATGAGCTGCCCTCCAGTCATGAGCTGCCATTCATTCCGGAGCTGCCAATCAGTCCGGAGCTGCCATTCAGTCCGGAGCTGCCATTCAGTCCGGAGCTGCCATTCGTCCGGAGCTACCTCTCTGTCCGGAGCTACCTCTCTGTCCTGAGCTACCTCTCGGTTCGGAACTGTCTCCTCAGTCTGATGGGGCCCTTTGTGAGGGTTCCTAGGCCAAGGTCGGCGGCGAGGGTCGCCACTCAAAGGACGCTAAGGAGGGGGACAAAGACAATGGTGGAGTGGTGTCCTCGTCCAGCGCCGGAGCCGCCACCGCCACCGCGGACAGATGCCCACCCAGACCCTCCCCTAGAGTTTTAGGGGGTGCGTTCGGAGTCCGCACCTCAGGAGGGTGGTACTGTCACGTTCTGACCATAGCTCTTGTGTGTTTTGCTTGTTTTAGTGTTGGTCAGGACGGGAGCTGGGTGGGCATTCTATGTTGTGTGTCTAGTTTGTCTGTTTCTATGTTTGGCCTAATATGGTTCTCAATCAGAGGCAGGTGTTTTGTGTTGTCTCTGATTGGGAATCATATATAGGTGGCTTGTTTTGTGTTGGGGTTTGTGGGTGGTTGTTTCCTGTCTCTGTGTTTTCTCTGCACCAGCTAGGACTGTATCAGTTTGCCACATTTTGTTATTTTTGTATTGTTGTAGTGTTCACAGTTCGTATTATTAAATATGTTGAGCACCAACTACGCTGCGTCTTGGTCCGATCCCTGCTACACCTCCTCTTCAGACGAAGAGGAGGAAGGCTGCCGTTACAATGTATTTCAAGGCCTACCTTTAAACTCAGTGCCTCTTTGCTTGACATCATGGGAAAATCAAAAGAAATCAGCCAAGACCTCAGAAAAAAATTGTAGACCTCCACAAGTCTGGTTCATCCTTGGGAGCAATTTCCAAACGCCTGAAGGTAAGATGTTCATCTGTACAAATAATAGTACGCAAGTATAAACACCATGGGACCACGCAGCCGTCATACCGCTCAGGAAGGAGACGCGTTCTGTCTCCTAGAGATGAACGTACTTTGGTGCGAAAAGTGCAAATCAATCTCAGAACAACAGCAAAGGACCGTGTGAAGATGCTGGAGGAAACAAAAGTATCTATAGCCACAGTAAAATGAGTCCTATATTGACATAACCTGAAAGGCTGCTCAGCAAGGAAGAAGCCACTGCTCCAAAACCGGCATAAAAAAGTCTGACTACGGTTTACAACTGCACATGGGGACAAAGATCGTCCTTTGGAGAAATGTCCTCTGGTCTAATGAAACAAAAATAGAACTGTTTGGCCATGATGACCATCATTATGTTTGTAGGAAAAAGGGGGAGGCTTCCAAGCCAAAGAACACCATCCCAACTGTGAAGCACGGGGGTGGCAACATCATGTTGTGGGGGTGCTTTGCTGCAGGAGGGGCTGGTGCACTTCACAAAATAGATGGCATCATGAGAGAGAAAAATTATGTGGATATATTGTAGCAACATCTCAAGACTTCAGTCAGGAAGTTAAAGCTTGGTCGCAAATGTGTCTTCCAAATGGATAATGACCCCAAGCATACTTCCAAAGTTGTGGCAAAATGGCTTAAGGACAACAAAGTCAAGGTATTGGAGTGGCCATCACAAAGCAATGACCTAAATCCAATAGAACATTTGTGGGCAGAACTGAAAAAGCATGTGCGAGCAAGGAGGCCTACAAACCTGACTCAGTTACACCAGCTCTGCCAAAATTCACCCAACTTATTGTGGGAAGCTTGTGGAAGGCTACCCAAAACGTTTGACCCAAGTTAAACAATTTAAAGGCAATGCTACCAAATACTAATTGAGTGTATGTAAACTTCTGACCCACTGGGAATGTGATAAAAGAAATAAAAGCTTAAATAAATCATTCTCTCTGCTATTATTCTGACCTTTCACACTCTTAAATTAAAGTGGTTCCTAACTGACCTAAGACAGGGAATTTTTACTAGGATTAAATGTCAGGAATTGTGAAAAACGGAGTTTAAACGTATTTGGCTAAGGTGTATGTAAACTTACGGCTTCAACAGTATATTATGTGTTATTATATATTATGTGTTATTATACATTATATGTTATTAAATATTATATAGTATGTGTTATTGTATATTATATGTTCTTATATATTATATAGTATGTTATTATATATTATGTGTTATTATATATTATGTGTTATTATATATGTTATTATATATGATGTGTTATTATACAGCATATGTTATTATATAATATGTTATTATACATGATATGTTATTATATATTATGTGTTATTATACAGTATATGTTATTATATATTATGTGTTATTATATATGACATGTTATTATATATTATATGTTATTATATATTGTATGTTATTATACATTATGTGTTATTATACATTATGTGTTATTATACATTATGTGTTATTATACATTATATGTTATTGTATATTATATGTTATTATATATTATGTTATTATATATTATATGTTATTATATAATATGTTATTATATATTACGTGTTATTATATATTACATGTTATTATATATTATATGCTATTATATATTATATGTTATCATGTATTATGTGATATTATATATTATATGTTATTATATATTATGTTATTATATATTACGTGTTATTATATATTACATGTTATTATATATTATATGTTATTATATATTATATGTTATTATATATTATGTGTTATTATATATTCTATGTTATTATATATTCTATGTTATTATATATTCTATGTTATTATATATTCTATGTTATTATATATGATATGTTATTATGTATTATGTGTTATTATATATCATATGTTATTATGTATTATGTGTTATTATATATTATGTTATTATATATAATATGTTATTATGTATGATGTGTTATTATATATTATATGTTATTATATATTATGTTATTATATAATATGTGTTATTATATATTATATGTTATTATATATTTTGTTATTATATATTATGTGTTATTATATATTATATGTTATTATATGTTACTATACATTATATGTTTTTATATATTAAGTTTTTATATATTATGTTATTATATATTATATGTCACTATACAATATATGTTACTATACATTATATGTTACTATACATTATATGTTACTATACACTATATGTTATTATATATTATGTTATTATATATTATGTGTTATTATATATTATATGTTACTATACATTATATGTTACTATACATTATATGTTACGATACACTATATGTGTGAACGTGTGTGTGTGTGTGTACAGTGTATGTGCTGTGACCGTGTGAGTGTATCTGTACATGGCTGTTTGTTTTGGGGGCCTGTGCTAACCTTACCCCCCCCAGAACCCCCCCCCCCCTCTTCTCCCACTCTCTTATCCCCCCTCTCCTCATCTCCTTACCTATGACATAAAGTGCTCCGGACACCTCCTTGGAGCCGAAGCTGTTGGTGACCTCACAGGCATAGCTGCCGCTGTCCTCCTGCCTGAGGTCACTGATGGTCAGACCTGTGAGGCGCCGCGTCCAGTGGGCATCGGAAGGCAGTGGGCGGCCGTCCTTCAGCCAGCGCACTGTGGGGCTGGGGTACCCTGCTGCAATGCAGGGAAGCTCCACACTCAGACCCGCCCGCACCTCCCCCGCCTGGAAACTGTCCAGGATAGAGGGAGACGACTCTGTGGGGTCTGGAGGAGAGGGGGGAGACAGCTTACACTTTGGACTGGGGAAGGGTGTGGGATGTTTATTAATAACTCACATACTATTCATTCATATTCACAGACATACTGTATATTACACACACAGAACACTGTATACTGGTACTCAGAGAAATACAGACACTGACATACTTTACACACAGTCCTACTCACCCATGACAGACAGCCTGGCTCCATTGCTCTGGCGTGTCTCTCCGCTGTATTTGTGCTTGGTGATGCAGCGGTAGGTAGAGAGGGCATCCTCCTTCTGGACATCTGAGATGTACAGAGCACCAAAGGATGTCAGGAAGAACCTGTTAGCTGTTAGAGAGAGAGAGCGAAAGACAGAGATAGAACTATTTAACAAAGCCTCAAAATAACTAAACATCCTCAACATACAACTCAGGCAGCGCAGAGTGACTGCTATACAGATCCTTGGCAACCATTCATAGCCAAGAGGAAACACGCTGAACTCCCTATCAAACATGCAATACAATCACATTGTGAAACACTTTGGTGAGTCAAAAATGGTCAAACACTCATCACATACAGTACAGTCTTTATCACCATCTCTACTCCAGTAATGTTATCATTGTTGTGGTGGTTATAGAACACAACAAGATGAGCCCAGGTCTGGTAAGTGGGTCAGTGTGTGATGTACCCTGCCAGACTGTGCCCTATTTTCAGCCTGTGCCAATCTTACAGGCCCTGCCCACTTATTGAAGTGGTAGAAGGGGAGAAAGGGAGAGAGGGAGAGAGGAGAGAGGGGTAGAAGGAGAGAGAGTGAGAGAGGAGAGAGAGAGAGATAGGGAGAAAGGAGAGAGGGAGAGAGGGAGAGAAAGGGATAAAGGGAGAGAGGGAGACAGAGGAGAGAGAGGGAGAGAGAGGGAAAGTGGGAGAGAGAGGGAGAGTGGAGAGAGCAGGGGGAGAGAGGGAGAGAGGAGAGAGGGGTAGAAGGAGAGAGAGTGAGAGAGTGAGAGAGGAGAGAGGGAGAGATAGGGAGAAAGGAGAGAGGGAGAGAGGGAGAGAAAGGGATAAAGGGAGAGAGGGAGACAGAGGGAGACAGAGGAGAGAGAGGGAGAGAGAGGGAAAGTGGGAGAGAGAGGGAGAGTGGAGAGAGCAGGGGGAGAGAGAAGAGAGGGAGAGAGTGAGAGAGGGAGAGAGGAAGAGAGGAGAGAGGGAGAGAGGGAGATAGGAGAGCGAGAGAGAGGGAGAGAGGGAGAGAGAGAGGGAGAGAGGGAGGGAGTGAGGAGAGAGAGGGAGAGAGGGAGAGAGGAGAGAGGGAGCAAGGTAGAGAGGGTGAGAATGAGAGCGAGGGAGAGTGGAGAGGGAGTGAGGGAGAGTGGAGAGAGGGAGAGAGGGAGAGAAAGGGAGAGAGAGGGAGAGAGTGGGAGAGAGAGTAGTGAGAGGGAGAGGAGAGAGGGAGAGAAAGGGAGAGAGGAGAGAGGGAGAGAAAGGGAGATAGGAGAGAGGGAGAGCGAGAGAGAGGGAAAGAGAGAGAGGGAGAGAGGGAGAGAGGGAGGGAGTGAGGAGAGAGAGGGAGAGAGGAGAGAGGGAGCGAGGTAGAGAGGGTGAGAATGAGAGCGAGAGAGAGGGAGATAGGAGAGATAGGAGAGAGGGAGAGCGAGAGAGAGAGAGAGAGAGAGAGAGAGAGAGGGGGAGGGAGAGAGAGAGAGAGAGAGGGAGGGAGTGAGGAGAGAGGGAGGGAGGGAGAGAGGAGAGAGGGAGCGAGGTAGAGAGGGTGAGAATGAGAGCGAGGGAAAGTGGAGAGGGAGAGAGGGAGAGAAAGGGAGAGAGAGGGAGAGAGTGGGAGAGAGAGGAGTGAGAGGGAGAGGAGAGAGGGAGAGAAAGGGAGAGAGGAGAGAGGGAAAGAGGGAGAGCTGGAGAAAGAGAGATAGGGAGAGAGAGGGGAGAGGGGAGAGGGGAGAGAGGAGAGAGGGAGAGAGGGAGACTGTGCAGGCTGACAGACTGTGTGTGTGTGTTGAGGGTAGGGGTACAGTCACATTGCAGGCTGTAATTTCACAGTCAGCCCTTGTTTGCACCCCTGAATTAAGCCTTACAGGATAATGTGCACTTTAAGATTTCAACCCCCATAACACCAACCGCCACGCTGTCACAACACACTGACATGTAGACAGAGAGGGAGAGAGAGAGAGGGGGAGTGAGAGAGAGAGAGAGGGGGATAGAACTAGGGAAAGAGAGATCTGTCACAAACAGATGCCGTGGAGACACCTCCAGAACAGGAGCCATTTTAATCACATGATCTCCTCCACTATCCACCCATCTTAATTGTTTCTCTTGTTTATTCAATTTCTCTCTTTAATCATCTCTCTCGATCTATCCTTCTTAGCCCTCACAATCATTTTTCCCCCTTACACACTCTCTCTTTCCTTCCTTCCTCTCTCTCTTCCTCTCTCCCCCTCACTCTCACTCTCTCTCCGTCCCTCGTCTCCCTTTCTGTCTGTTGTTAAGCAGAGTGGCAGACAGAGTAAAATATTAATTACTAAATCACTGTACTCCCCCAAATTCTATTCATGCTGACTTGACTGTATAAAGTGAGATGCCAATGTGATGTGATGCACTAGATAAAGAGCCAGTTCACCACATTCCCTCTGCTACCCTGCTGCTCTTCTACCCTGTTTCGCTGCTACCCTGTTACCCTCTACCCTGCTACCCATCTACCCTGTTACCCTGCTACCCTGTTATGCTTCTACCCTGCCACCCAACTACCCTGCTACCCTGTTACTCTTCTACCCTGCTACCATGTTACCCTGCTACCCTGTTACTCTTCTACCCTGCTGCTCTGCTACCCTGTTACTCTTCTACCCTGCTGCTCTGCTACCCTGTTACTCTGCTACCCTGTTGCTCTTCTACCCTGTTACTCTGCTACCCTGCTGCTCTGCTACCCTGTTACTCTGCTACCCTGTTGCTCTTCTACCCTGTTACTCTGCTACCCTGCTACCCATCTACCCTGTTACCCTGCTACCCTGTTATGCTTCTACCCTGCTGCTCTGCTACCCTGTTACGCTGCTACCCTGTTACCCTCTACCCTGCTACCCATCTACTCTGTTACCCTGTTATGCTGCTACCCTGCCACCCAACTACCCTGCTACCCTGTTACCCTGCTACCCTGCTACCATGTTACTCTTCTACCCTGCTACTCACCGGCCTGTTGCTCTCTGTTGGGCTTGTCAGTCAAGGACACACTAGGTTAGCAGAGACCAAGCAGGGTGTGAAAGATTAAAGGCAAGAAGTGTGGAGCAGAAGAAGGAAGAGCAGGAGGAGAAAAGTGAGTGTGCGTGTTCATACAGTATGTGTGTCTGTGTGTGAGACGGAACAACAAAAAAGTGTGGGCACCTCTCTATGTCTCTATGTGTATGTGCGTGTCTGTGTGTGTGTATGTCAATGAATACTGTAATTATGTGGGTTAGACTGCTGAGCTTGGGGCTTGTTGTCAAACACAGGACAGGAAGGCCTACTGGTGGGCTTCCCTGTCAAAATCACACTGCTTTCAAGTCAGCCTGGAACACACTACAAAACCTATAGACATTCTGTTGGGTAGCAGGCAGAATCTGGGAGGGTTGTATGAGGGGAGAGAGGAGAGGGAGAACAACTAAAATAAGGATGAAGAGAGAGGGGGAAAGATATGGGGGAAGCAACTGAGAGAGAGAGATATCCAACCAAAAACATAGAGAACCAGAAAACCTGAGACTACACCTTCACTACGGTGAATCACTAAAACAATACAGAAATACACTACAGAAAAAGAAGGAAGAGCACGTCAGAAATCAGCTCAATGTAATTGAAGAATCCATTGAATCTAACCACTTCTGGGAAAATAGGAAAACTCTAAACAAACAACAACACAAAGAGTTATCTATCCAAAATGGAGATGTATGGATAAACCACTTCTCCAATCTTTTTGGCTCTATAACAAAGAACAAACAGCAAAAGCATATAAATGATCAAATACAAATCTTAGAATCTGATCACCCCAATCCACAAAAGTGGAGACAAATTTGACCCCAATAACTACTGTGTCACGCCTGCTCCCGCTCTTCCCCCCTGGCACTCGGTGCCAGGCTGCCCTTCATTACGCACTTCTGCCACCATCATTACTCTCACCTGCCTACCCTCGTCACGCGCGTCAGCGATATTGGACTCACCTGGACTCAATCACCTATTTATTACCTCCCCTATATGTGTCAGTTCCCCAGCTCTGTTCCCCGCTGCTGCATTGATTGTCATCTGTCTTTGTGTTTCCCAGTGCTGACGCTGTTCCTATCCTGTTGCATGTCCGTTCCAAATGAACTGTAAACTACCTGCTTCTCTTCTGCAGCGCCGTTCCTTACACCGTGGGATATGCGTCAACAGCAACCTTGGGAAAATCTTCTGCATTATCATTAACAGCAGATTTGTACATTTCCTCAGTGAAAACAATGTACTGAGCAAATGTCAAATTGGCTTTTACCAAATTACCGTACGACAGACCACGTATTCACCCTTATTCACCCATAATTGACAAACAAACAAACCAAAACAAAGTCTTCTCATGCTTTGTTGATTTCAAAAAAGCTTTTGACTCAATTTGACATGAGAGTCTGCTAAACAAATTGATGGAAAGCGGTGTTAGGGGAAAAACATACAACATTATAAAATCCATGTACACAAACAAAGTGTGCAGTTAAAATTGGCAAACAACACACACATTTCTTTCCACAGGACCGTGGGTTGAGACAGATATTTTAACATATATATCAATGAATTGGCGAGGGCACTAGAACAGTCTGCAGCACCCGGCATCACCCTACTAGAATCTGAAGTCAAAAGTCTACTGTTTGCTGATGATCTGGTGCTTCTGTCCCCAACCAAGGAAGGTCTACAGAAGCACCTAGATCTTCTGCACAGATTCTTTCAGACCTGGGCCCTGACAGTAAATCTCAATAAGACAAAAATAATGGTGTTCCAAAAATGTCCAGTTGCCAGGACCACAAATACATATTCCATCTAGACACCGTTGCCCTAGAGCACACAAAAAACTATACCTACCTCGACCTAAACATCAGTGCCACAGGTAACTACCACAAAGCTGTGAATGAGCTGAGAGACAAGGCAAGAAGGGCCTTCTATGCCATCAAAAAGAACATAAAATTTGACATACCAATTAGCATCTGGCTAAAAATACTTGAATCAGTTATAGAACCCATTGCCCTTTATGGTTGTGAGGTCAGGGGTCCGCTCACCAACAAGGAATTCACAAAACGGGAACCAGAGAGAGAGAGAGAGAGACAGAGAGATAGAGAGGTTGAGATAGAGAGAGAGACAGAGAGATAGAGATATACACACACAGAACCAGAGAGAGAGAGGTTGAGAGAGAGACAGAGAGAGAGAGAGGTTGAGAGAGAGAGAGAGATAGAGAGAGAGGTTGAGAGAGAGACAGAGAGAGAGAGAGAGAGAGAGAGGTTGAGAGAGAGAGAGAGAGAGAGAGAGAGAGAGATAGAGATATACACACAGAGAACCAGAGAGAGAGAGAGAGAGACAGTGTGTGTGTGTAACGTCAGCAGTAGGGTAGGGCGTGGGTCTGAGCCAGTGTATGTGACTGTGTGAAAGTGTGTTTGAGTCAGTAGCAGCCTCGTTTCCTCACATGCAAATGAAGGCAGCGGCACACAGCTAACGAGGCCCATATTTCCACCTCCTCACTGGGGCCATTATTTATTGATGTTCTGCGTCTTTCCCCCCTCCCTCCCGCTCTCGTGCTTTCTTCCCTCTCTCCCTGTTGCTAGGGGCTGCTTCCCATCCTGCGGGTACCTCTGTGACGATGTTTGGGGTGCAGTCGCTTGCTAACTCGCCCGCCCCTCCCCTACTTCAGTGTAGGCAAACAGACAGAGAGGCACCAAAACACACACGAGTGCACGCACACACACACACACACTAGTGGGTCAAAGTTCAGGCATCTTTGTATTGGTAAATAATTAGAGCGAGTGTGGTACTCAAAATCTCAAAAAGGAAGGGATGATTTAAAGTTCCATAGATGTGGAAGTGTCTTAGAGAGGATATTCATAGTTTGACATTAGATATCTGTCTTCCCCTGCCTCCCCTCTTCAACAGAGAAAGAGTTGGAGGGAAGGGAAGAGGGTGGGAGAAGGTGGGAAGAGAGAGGGGGATAAACAATGGATGAAAGAGGAGGGACTGTCACTGAGAGAAGAAAGAAAGAAGAAACTGAGTGGATTCAGGAGACATTCTGTCTGTAGTGCTGGAACATGCTCGCATACAGAAATACGCTCACACCTACACATACTCAAACACACACACACACACACACACACACACAAACACAGGCATGAGCCTCGGCAGGTTTAAAATAGAATAGGAAAACACTGGCCCTAGCTATAAAAAAAAAAAAAAAAAAAAAAACTGCACTGCAATTATATCAGCACCATCTGCAGGGAATCAGCACAATGAAAACAGAGAACAGAGTGATTACTATAGTAAAGAGTGACTCAACTGACTGAATCAGCACCACGGACAGTGAATCATTCCAATAAAGAGTGAATCACGGACAGAGAATCACTCCAATAGAAAGTGAATCAACCTACTGAATCAGCACCATGGACAGAGAATTACTCCAATAGAAAGTGAATCAACCTATTGAATCAGCACCATGGACAGAGAATTACTCCAATAGAAAGTGAATCAACCTACTGAATCAGCCCCATGGACAGAGAATCAGCACAATAGAGAGTGAATCAATAAAGAGGGAATCATAGATAAAGGTGACTGGGAAGAGACTAGGGGAAGAGAGCTGAGCCAAGGCTGGAGTAGATAACAGCTCAGCCACATTGTAGTGTGCTCCAATCGTATTGTTAACACATCCACAAAGCTATACTAACCCATGAATGGAATGGAATAGGTGCTGTGTCTGAATTCAAAACTAGACCCCACAATACTCCCTCCCCCCTTTCTCCTGGTGCATTAAAAGGCTGAAGTAGTAGCAGGTGTCAGCCAATTAAATATATACACCTCCCACCCCCCACCCCCCTCCACTAATGCACAATTTATCAATGGTGCCCTCTTCACTCCTCTCAATTCACATTCAAAGCAGCTTTATTGGCCCCACTGATGTGTTATAACTAATCCTGCTGTGTTAGCCCCGCCCCTTTCCATCTAGCACACAAAAGGCTCTTTGTTAGCATGACCACACAGTTCAGTCATGTCAGAATTAACGCAGAAACCTTCACTATCAGTCATATCTACAGAATGAGTGAGGAATATCTGAATCTCTCTCCCTCTTTCTCCCTCTCCCGATCTATGGTGGGCAGTAAGGGCTGGGGGTTGGAAAGAGAGAGAAAGACATGAGCTTTGTCATATTTTCATTAAAAAGCTACGCTTCACCGTCTCGTTCTAACTACAGCCCTCTCCCCTAACTAATCCTGACCGCTTACCTCATCCCTCAATCATCCTTCCTGCTCTTCTTCCTTCTCTCCTCTCCTCTGTTCTGTTCTGTTTGTTGATGAAACTATGACCTCCAGACAACCCCCCAGACTCTATTCTTTAACTCTACTAACATTTACAATGAGCAATGAGGAGGATGAGGATGGGGGGATAGAGGGGGTAACAGTCTATATGTGGAGGAGGAGACAGAGAGAGGGGGAGGAGGAGAGACGGAGGGAGATAGATAGATGGGGACAAGACAGAGGGAGAGGGTACAGTCCAGATGTTTCCACTACATTGGGAACACGTCTCTTCTGCTCCACTGGCTGCTCTGTCCCAATTTACCCAGTGTGACTTTAAACAGTAAACACAGGGGGGAGGGGTCAGCGACCCCACACAGAGACTGATAGGCCATTGTACAGGAAAACATTATAACTTGCCTAGTTAAATAAAGGTTAAATAAATAAAAAAGGACACAACATCCCCATAAACCACTATATCTATACTGTAGAAACTATAGGCCAAGGACATCCTTACAGATGTAGGATCTTAATTTGAGTCAGTTTTCTAAAGCAGGAAAATAATCCTGCAGCAACAAGAAATGTGAATTATTATGTTGATTATAATAAATTAAGGGTTGATAAATATTTATTGAGGGAAAATTAACTCTGAAAACTCAAAGTAGAAATTACAAACTTCAGAAGCCTTTTTAAACCTCAAATATACTTCAAGTTTAAAATGTTCTCATGCAGCAGGGTGATCAAATTAAGATCCTACATAAATACTGTATAAATACCTAATCAGGGGCATAGGGAAATTACTGTACAGAAAAATAATCGAGGGTCACAGTGTCCTTGCAGACAACTATAGATACAGACAAAATGGCTATAGGACACCCCTTCAAAGACTACAGGGACCTTATAAACACCTAGTAACAGACAAAGAGGATAGATATATAAAGCAGAGCTATAAATATCAGAGGGAGAGACGTAGAAACAGGGCTACATAATTCATGATGTGTGTTTCAAGTGCCTGGTAACATCTGGGAGGGCAGTGCTAATATGAGTCCCTGGAGAGAGCACACACAAACGCACATGTACACGCACACACACACACACGTACGCACGTGCACGCACGCACACACCCGCACACACACACACACACACACACACACACACACACACACACACACACACACACACACACACACACACACACACACACACACACACACACACACACACACACACACACGCACACAAGCAACAACAGTTGACAACACTTTAGATTTTAGTAATTTAGCAGACGCTCTTATCCAGAGCCACATATAGGAGCAATTAGGGTTAAGTGCCTTGCTCAAGGGCACATCGACAGAGTTTTTACCTAGTCAGCTCGGGGATTCAAACCATCCTTTCGGCTACTAGCCCAATGCTCTTCCCGCTAGGCTACTAGGCTACCTGCCGCTCCACAACACACACACACACACACACACACACACACACACACACACACACACACACACACACACACACACACACACACACACACACACACACACACACACACACACACACACACACACACACACACGCATTAAATGGAAACTGTACATACATTTGCAATAGCTGTAGGATGGAACAAATCTCAGTAAGTAAAAACATCCCACAGTCACTGGCCATTGCCCCCTCCACCTTGTTTTGATTTAGAGAGAGGGAGCGAGACGGCCACATGGTGTGTGTGTGTGTTGTGCTGTGCCCTGGCCTGGTCAATGGCCTGGGGCAGTGGGCTGCATTAGCTGCACTGAGTGAGCTGACTGGTCCATCCCTATTAGAGCTCTGGTGGCAGAGGAGTGTCACAACCCAGCCAAGAGGGACAGATCTCACTCAATCTCTCTTTCTACCTCTCTGTCTCTCTCTCTCTCTCTTTGTCTCTCTATTTCTCACACAAACAAAGTAAGTCGATAGAGACTGCATGGATAGAGACTGCATGGATAGAGACTGCATGGATAGAGACTGCATGGATAGAGACTGCGAGGCACTCATCGGCCAGAGACAGACCTCAAATGCACCACAGAGCACACACCGACAGAGCACACACACATAAAAAGGCCATAAACAGGAAAAAACAACATACAATAAGACATTCAGTGAATGAGCTACAGACTAGGTGTAAACAACAGGACACACACAGACTGTTTTATAAAGAATTTTATGGAAAGCGGCAATTTTACGGGCTCCTGACCAATTGTGCTTCATTGTATATTTTTTTGAGCCGAACGTAACTTTTTTTGGACATCATGTTTCTGCCATCGTTTCCTATGATCGAAAAGAGCTCCTGGACATCAGAACAGCTATCATTAACCTCAATTTGGATGAGGTCTTCTACTTCGAAGAGTCGGAGGTGAAAGACATATTGAATATCCCAGACAAGGTCCAAATCCCCGACACTGGAAGAAGGAGGAGACAGTGCTATAGAGGCCGGTGCCCTGATGAGATTACAGCTGCCAGTGAATAAACCGGCTCTATTGGCGAATGTGCAATCACTGGAGAACAAACTGGACGAGCTCCTTTCAAGACTATCTTATCAAAGGGACTGTAATATACTGTAATATACTGTAAAATACTGTAATATACTGTGCTTCTTGGAGTCATGGCTGAACAAGGACATGGATAACAGTTTATACAGTGCATTCAGAAAGCAGTCAGACCCCTTCCCTTTTCCACATTGTGTTATGTTACAGCCTTATTCTGAAATTGATTAAATAAAAAAATCCTCATCAATCTACACACAATACCCCATAATGACAAAGGAAAAACTGTTTTTTAGAAAGTCTTGCAAATTTATTAAAAATAAAAAACAGAAATACCTTATTTACTTAAGTATTCAGACCCTTTGCTATGAAACTCGAAATTGAGCTCAGGTGCATCCTGTTTCCATTGATCATCCTTGACATGTTTCTACAACTTGATTGGAGTCCACTGGTGGCAAATTCAATTGATTGGACATGATTTGGAAAGTCACACACCTGTCTATATAAGGTCCCACAGTTGACCGTGCATGTCAGAGCAAAAACTAAGCCATGAGGTCGAAGGAATTATTCGTAGAGCCCCGAGACAGGATTGTGTAGAGGCACAGATCTGGGGAAGGTACCAAAAAATGTCTGCAGCATTGAAGGTCCCAAAGAACAATGTGGCCTCCATCCTTCTTAAACCGAAGAAGTTTGGAACCACCAAGACTCTTCCTAGAGCTGGCCGCCCGGCTAAACTGAATAATTGGGGGAGAAGGGCCTTGGTAAGGGAGGTGGAGATGGGAGAACCTTCCAGAAAAACAACCATCGCTGCAGCACTCCACTAAGTGGCCAGACAGAAGCTACTCCTCAGTAAAAGGCACATGACAGCCTGCTTGGAGTTTTCCAAAAGGCTCCTAAACAACTCTCGAACCATGAGAAAGAAGATTCTCTGGTCTGATGAAACCAAGATTGAACTCTTTGGCCTGAATGCCAAGTGTCACGTCTGGCACCATCCCCACTGTGAAGCATGGTGGCAGCATCATGCTGTAGGGATGTTTTTCAGCTTCAGGGACTGGAAGACTATCGGGGGAAAGATGAGCAGAACAAAGTACAGAGATATCCTTGATGAAAATCTGCTCCAGAGCGCTTAGGATCTCAGACTGGGGCGAAGGTTCACCTTACAACAGGACAACGACCCTAAGCACACAGCCAAGACAACGCAGGCTTCTCGACAAGTCTCTGAATGTCCTTGTGTGGCCCAGCCAGAGCCCGGACTGGGAGAAACTCCCCAAATACAGGTGTGCCATGCCAAGCTTGTAGCATTATACCCAAGAAGACTTGAGGCTATAACCGCTGCCAAAGGTGCTTCAACAAAGTACTGAGTAAAGGGTCTGAATACTTATGTACATGTGATGTTTCCATTCCATTTTTTTTATACATTTGCAACTTTGCTAACAACCTGTTTTGTCATTATGGGGTATTATGTGTAGATTGATGAGGGAAAAAAGGATTTACTCCATTTTAGAATAAGTCTGTAAATCCAAGGGGTCTGAATACTTTCCCACATGCACTGTGTACACCTAGTGTACAAAATATTATGAACACCTTCCTAATATTGAGGTGCACCCCCTTTTGCCCTCAGAACAGCCTCAATTCGTCGGGGCAAGGACTCTACAAGGTGCCAAAAGCGTTCCACAGGGATGCTGGCCCATGTTGACTCCAATGCTTCCCAAAGTTGTGGGCTGGATGTCCTTTGAGTGGTGGACCATTCTTGATACACATTGGAAACTGTTGAGCATGAAAAACCCAGAAGCGCTGCAGTTCATGACACACTCAAACAGGTGCGCCTGGCACCTACTACCATACCCCGTTCAAAGCATACATACATACATACACAATCCATGTCTCAATTGTTTCAAGGCTTAAAATCCTCCCCTTCATCTACACTGATTGAAGTGGATTTAATAGTTGACATTAATAAGCAATCATAGCTTTCACCTGGATTCACCTGGTCAGTCTGTCATGGAAAGGTGTTCCTAATGTTCTGTACACTCAGTGTACATCCAGCTGTTTTTTCTATGCAACAGCAGGACAGAACAGCAGAGTACGATAACATAAGATGTGTGTATCTTTATTAATAACAGCTGGAGTACAATCTCTAATATTAAGGAAGTCTCGAGGTTCTGCTTACCTGAGTTAGAATACCTCATGATAAGCTGCAGACCATACTATTCACCAAGCGTTTCCATCTGTATTTTTTGTAGCTGTCTATTTACCACCACAAACCAACGCTGGCACAAAGACAGCACTCAATGAGCTGTATACCGCCATAAGCAAACAAAAAGATGCTCATCCAGGGGCGGCGCTCCTAGTGGTAGGTGATTTTAATGCAGGGAAACTGAAATCTGTTTTACCTCATTTTTACCAGCATGTCACAATCAGAGGAAAACAACCCTAGATCACCTTTACTTCACACACAGAGACACAGAGACACAGCTCTCACTCGCCCTTCATTTGGCAAATCTGACCATAACTCTGATTACAAGCAAAAACTCAAACAGGACTACCAAAAAGGACTACCAATTCCAAGATGGCGCAGCAGTAAGACATGTTTGTTTTTGTCCCATGTAAATATTCAGTCTTTTTCATTTTTTCTATACATTTCATTATATTTCAATCTCTTTTTTTCCATTTTTTGAATTAAATATACCTTCTTGCAACCCGTCTCACCCAATGTGGTACGGATCTGCTATTTTTTTGACCTTATAACTGGAACTTCCATCAGCAGCTAGCCAGCTAATCAGCTACTAGATATTTAGTCATTGTTCGCCACTGCTAGCGGTCTTTACCTTTAGCTCTGACACCAGCCGCTTTAGCCCGGATAGCCAGGATAATACCTGCCAGTCTGCACAGCGCGATATCAGCCCTGAGCATATTGGACTGCTGGGTGACCAGAGTTCGTATTGTTAGGTGACCTAAATTGGAATATGCTTAACTCCCCGGCCGTCCTACAATCTAAGCTAGATGCCCTCAATCTCACACAAATGATCAAGGAACCTACCAGGTACAAACACAAATCCGTAAACATGGCACCCTCATAGATATTATCCTGACCGACTTGCCCTCTAAATACACCTCTGATGTTTTGAACCAGGATCTCAGCGATCACTGCCTCATTGCCTGCGTCCGTTATGGTTCCGCGGTCAAACAACCACCCCTCATCACTGTCAAGCGCTCCCTAAAACACTTTTGCGAGCAGCACTTTCTAATCGACCTGGCCCGGGTATCCTGGAAGGATATTGACTTCATCCCGTCAGTAGAGGATGCCTGGTTATTCTTTAAAAGTGCTTTCCTCACCATCTTAAATAAGCATGCTTCTTTCAAAAAATGTAGAACTAAGAACAGATATAGCCCTTGGCTCACTCCAGACTTGACTGCCCTTGACCAGCACAAAAACACCCTGTGGCTTACAGCACTAGCATCGAATAGTCCCCGTGATATGCAACTTTCAGGGAATACACACAGTCAATTAGGAAAACAAACAGAAGCTTTTTCAAACAGAAATTTGCATCCTGCAGCAGAACTAAGTCCAAAACGTTTTGGGACAATGTAAAGTCCATGGAGCATAAGAGTACCTCCTCCCAGCTGCCCACTGCATTGAGACTAGGAAACACTGTCACCACTGATAAATCCACGATAATCGAGAATTTCAAGAAGCATTTCTCTACAGCTGGCCATGCTTTCCACCTGGCTACCCCAACCCTGACCAACAGCTCTGCACCCCCCGCAGCAACTGGCCTAAGCCCCCCCCGCTTCTCCTTCACCCAAATCCAGACAGCTGATGTTTTAAAAGAGCTGCAAAATCTGGATCTTTACAAATCGGCTGGGCTATACAATCTGGACCTTCTCTTCCTAAAATTATTCGCCGCAATTGCAACCCCTATTACTAGTCTGTTCAACCTCTCTTTCGTATCGCCTGAGATTCCTAAAGATTGGAAAGCAGCCGCAGTCATCCCCCTCTTCAAAGGGGCAGACACTCTAGACCCAAACTGTTACAGACCTATATCCATCCTGCCCTGCCTTTCTAAAGTCTTCGAAAGCCAAGTGAACAAATACATCACCGACCATTTCGAATCCCACCGTAACTTCTCTGCTATGCAATCTGGTTTTCCGAGCTGGTCACGGGTGCATCTCAGCTACGCTCAAGGTCCTAAACAATATCATAACCGCCATCGATAAAAGACAATACTGTGCAGCCGTCTTCATCGACCTGGCCAAGGCTTTCGACTCTCAATCACTGCATTCTTATTGGCAGACTCAACAGCCTTGGTTTTCCCTAATGACTGCCTCGCCTGGTTCACCAACTACTTCTCAGATAGAGTTCAGTGTGTCAATTGGAGGGTCTGTTGTCCGGACCACTGGTAGTCTCTATGGGGGTGCCACAGGGTTCAATTCTCGGGCCGACTCTTTTCTCTGTATATATCAATGATGTCGATCTTGCTGCGGGGGATTATTTGATCCACCTCTACGCAGACGACACCATTCGGTATACATCTGGCCCTTCTTTGGACACTGTGTTAACAAACCATCAAGCGAGCTTCAACGCCATACAACACTCCTTCCGTGGCCTTCAACTGCGCTTAAATGCTAGTAAAACGAAATGCATGCTCTTCAATCGATCGCTGCCTGCACCCTCCCGGCCGCCTAGCATCACTACTCTGGACGGTTCAGACTTAGAATATGTGGACAACTATAAATACCTAGGTGTCTGGCTAGACTGTAAACTCTCCTCACAGACTCATATTAAGCATTTCCAATCCAAAGATAAATCTAGAATCGGCTTCCTATTTCGCAACAAAGCCTCCTTCACTCATGCTGCCAAACATACCCTTGTAAAACTGACTATCCTACCTATCCTTGACTTCGGCAATGTCATTTACAAAATAGCCTCCAACACTCTACTCAGCAAATTGAATGCAGTCTATCACAATGCCATCCGTTTTGTCACCAAAGCCCATATACTACCCACCACTGCGATCTATATGCTCTCGTTGGCTGGTCCTCGCTACATATTCGTCGCCAAACCCACTGGCTCCAGGTCATCTATAAGTCTTTGCTAGGTAAAGCTCTGCCTTATCTCACCTCACTGGTCACCATATCAACACCCACCCGTAGCACGAGCTCCAGCAGGTATATTCACTGGTCATCCCCAAAGCCAACACCTCCTTTGACTGCCTTTCCTTCCAGTTCTCTGCTGCCAATGACTGGAATGAATTTCAAAATCACTGAAGTTGGAGACTTATCTCCCTCACTAACTTTAAGTGTCAGCTGTCAGAGCAGCTTACCGATCGCTGCAGCTGTAAACAGCCCATCTGTAAATAGCCCATCCAACCAACTACCTACCTCATCCCCATATTTGTTTTTGTTTTTCTGCTCTTTTCCACACCAATATTTCTACTTGCACATCCTCATCTGCACATATATCACTCCAGTGTAAATTCATAAAATGTAATTACTTTGCCACTATTGGCCTATTTATTGCCTTACCTCCTTACTACATTTGCACACACTGTATACACATTTTTCTATTGTGTTATTGACTGTACGTTTGTTTATCCAATGTGTAAATCTGTGTTGTTATTTTTGTCGCACTGCTTTGCTTTATCTTGGCCAAGTCACATTTGTAAATGAGAACTTGTTCTCAACTGGCCTACCTGGTTAAATAAAGGTTAAATAAAAAAAATAAAGGAATTCCCGCTACGCCCTCCGACGAATCATCAAACAGGCAAAGCGGCAATACAGGACTAAGATCGAATCCTACTACACTGGCTCTGATACTCGTCGGATGTAGCAGGACTTGCAAACTATCACAGATTACAAAGGACAACCCAGCCGGGAGCTGCCCAGTGACGCGAGGTAAGCAAGACTGAACCATTCGTTAAAGTACCAGCTTTCCCAGACGGCTGTATGATCACACTCTCCGCGGCCGAGGTGAATGAGACCTTTAAATAGGTTAACATTCATAGACGGATAACCAGGACGTATTCTCAGAGCATGCGCTGACCAGCGGCCAAGTGTCTTCACTGACATTTTCAACCTACATGTTTCAAGCACACCACAATAGTCCCTGTGTCTAAGAACACCAAGGTAACCTGTCTAAATGACTACCGCCCCATAGCACACACATCTGTTGCCATGAAATGCTTTGAAAGGCTGGTCATGGCTCACATCAACACCATCATCCCAGAAACCCTAGACCCACTCCAATTTGCATACCTCCCCAACAAATCCACAGATGACACAATCTCTATTGCACTCTACACTGCCCTTTCCTACCTGGACAAAAGGAATATCTTCGTGAGAATGCTGTTTATTGACTACAGTTCAGCGTTCAACACCATAGTGCCCTCCAAGCTCATCACTAAGCTAAGGACCCTGGGACTGAACACTTCCCCCCTGGGACCAGGCCTCAGGACTACCTGGCCTGATGACTCCTCGCTGTCCCCAGTCCACCTGTTCGTGCTGCTGCTCCAGTTTCAACTGTTCTGCCTGCAGCTATGGAACCCTGACCTGTTCACCAGATGTGCTACCTTGTCCCGGACCTGCTATTTTTGACTCTCTCTCTCTACCCCACCTGCTGTCTCTAACTCTGAATGCTCAGCTATGAAAAGCCAACTGACATTTACTCCTGAGGTGCTTACCCGCTGCACCCTCTACAACCACTGTAATCATTATTATTATTTGACCATGCTGGTCATCTAGGAACGTTTAAACATCTTGGCCATTTACTGTTAAAATCTCAACCCGGCACAGCCAGAAAAGGACTGGCCACCCCTGGTTCCTCTATAGGTTTCTTCCTAGGTTCCTGTCTTTCTAGGGAGTTATTCCTAGCCACCGTGCTTCTACATGTGCATTGCTTGCTGTTTTAGGCTGGGTTTCTGTATAGCACTTTGTGACATCGGCTAATGTAAAAAGGGCTTTATAAATACATTTGATTGATTGATGGATATATGTACACTCACTAGACTCTACACACACACATGCATATTGACACCATACACACACTCACACATAGACACACTTCCACACTCTTCACATAAGCTGTTGCAACTCTGTTAATTATATATTCTGACTGCCAAGTCACTTTTACCCCTACCTATATGATACTGTATTACCTCAACTACCTCGTACCCCTTCACAGTGACTCAGTACTGGTACTCTTTGTATATAGCCTCGTTATTGTTTTTATTGTGTTAAAAATTTTATTTAGCAAATATATTTCCTACTTTTTAACTCTGCATTGTTGGGAATGGGCTCGTAAGTAAGCGTTTCAAGGTAAAGTCTACACCTGTTATATTTGGTGCATATACCAATAACATTTGATTTTATTTGACTGCATGTGAGGTTAGAGAGTGGGAGTGTTCACTGTTCAAGGGTCACCGAGGGGCCTGGCTACCAGCTGCTTTGTAATCATATCTTCTTACCCTGAATTATTGAGAGCTGTCTTGTCTGTGGTTTGGGGTTAAAGAGAACACACACACACACCGCAGACACCTTCAATTATTCACCCGCTTACACACACACACACACACACACACACACACACACACACACACACACACACACACACACACACACACACACACACACACTGCTTTACGAACCCCACGCAAACTAACAAAACCACACACAAACTACAAAATTACACAATGTGCACACAAATGAAATCAAGGTTTATTGGTCGTGTACACAGTTTAGCAGGTGCAGCAAAATGCGTATGTTTTCTAGCGCCTAACAATGCAGTAAACGATCAAACAAGTACACAAATCATCTCAAATGTATTCCCTCCTCCTGTGTGATCTCTCATGTACTTGTCCTCTGTCCTCCCTTCCCACCCACTCACATCAATCAGCTAGCTGCCATGTTGACATGGCCTCTATGTAGGTTTGAACAACTAATAGACTGCCTAGACAGGGAAATCAATACTGCTGATTGAGTGGTCTTGTAGAAACATGGCACTCGGCTGACCACCAGTGATCTGGATTCATCCCCAATGATGTCTTTGGTCATCCCTGGACATCTGGATTCCCTGCCTCAACTCAGATGGGTCTAGATGTCTTTGGTCATCCCTGGACATCTGGATTCCCTGCCTCAACTCAGATGGGTCTAGATGTCTTTGGTCATCCCTGGACATCTGGATTCCCTGCCTCAACTCAGATGGGTCTAGATGTCTTTGGTCATCCCTGGACATCTGGTTCCATGTCCATGTCTTGCTTCACTGGATGGGTTCCCTGCTTTGCTTCACTGGGTTCCCTGCCTTGTTTGAACTTGGTTCCGACCCTTGTCTCATTGTATAGTTAGATGTAATCGCTCTGAATGCATTGTACTGTACGGTACATCAACGTTTTGAGTTTGAGTTGATTTTTGTTTGTACAGGGAAAGTGCACATAGATCAACGTTTCAGTAAAATTGACGGTTTTAGCCAGCCCGCTAATTTTCAACCGCAGTCCCTGGGCGGGTTTCTATTGTGTATACTGTATACTGTAATATATGTACTGTGGGATATATTATGTGGAATATCTGTCTAGCCCCTGACTAAGACAAAGAGAGGATGAGAGGATTAGATAGAAAATGACTTTCTTTTACTATGAAGAAGAGAACAGGATGAGGCTGAGACAAGGAGGAGGAGGTCTAAGAAGGAGAGGAGGAGAGAGTGGGGAGGAGAATGGGGGAAGACTATCTCCAGAGCGACTAGCTGGTTAGTAAATAAGCGTTTCCTCTAACACGATTTCTTAGCAGAGTCTGCTGTAATCTCCCTGGGCTAATCCCTCTTTAGCTAGCCTAAACAAAAGAAGAGAGGCGAGGGGGAGAGGGGGAGAAAGGAGAAAACCCTCTTAACTCAAATCCTATTTCTTTACCCAAAGAAGCCTAACCCTTATAAACCCTAACACCCTATAGACCATAGCAGGGCATCATCTATCCTCACTGAGTCTTGATCTATAGACTAATGCCAGACCTCTCTCACTATAGTGACTTGCCAGACCTCTCATCATAGAGACTTGTCAGACCTCTTACTATAGTGACTTGTCAGACATCTCACTATAGTGACTTGTCAGACCTCTTACTATAGTGACTTGTCAGACCTCTCATCATAGAGAATTGTCAGACCTCTTACTATAGTGACTTGTCAGACATCTCATCATAGAGACTTGTCAGACCTCTTACTATAGTGACTTGCCAGACCTCTCACTATAGTGACTTGTCAGACCTCTCATCATAGAGACTTGCCAGACCTCTTACTATAGTGACTTGTCAGACCTCTCATCATAGAGAATTGTCAGACCTCTTACTATAGTGACTTGTCAGACATCTCATCATAGAGACTTGTCAGACCTTTTACTATAGTGACTTGACAGACCTCTTACTATAGTGACTTGCCAGACCTCTCTCACTATAGTGACTTGCCAGACCTCTCACTAAATTGACTTGCCAGACTTCTCATCATAGAGACTTGTCAGACCTCTCACTATAGTGACTTGCCAGACCTCTCATCATAGTGACTTGCCAGACCTCTCACTAAATTGACTTGCCAGACTTCTCATCATAGAGACTTGTCAGACCTCTCACTATAGTGACTTGTCAGACCTCTCACTATAGTGACTTGTCAGACCTCTTACTATAGTGACTTGTCAGACCTCTCATCATGTAACGGGCTTCCTCCTTCTCCTCATCCGAAGAGGAGCAAGGATTTGACCAAAGTGCAGCGGGTTGTGAATACATAATGATTTATTCAAACAAACGACGAAACACGAAAACAAACACTTGGAAGGATTAACAAACTAACAAAATGAACTAAACAGACCTAAACTTAAAAACTTACATATAACACGAAGAACGCACGAACAGGGAAAACAGACTACACAAAAACCGAACGAACAAACATACCAAAACAGTCCCGTGTGGCGCAACATACACAGACACGGAAGACAACCACCCACAACAAACAATGTGAAACAACCTACCTTAATATGGCTCTCAATTAGAGGAAACGCCAAACACCTGCCTCTAATTGAGAGCCATACCAGGCAACCCATTAACCCAACATAGAAAACACATAACATAGACTACCCACCCAAAACTCACGCCCTGACCAATTAAACACATACCAAACAACAGAAAATAGGTCAGGAACGTGACAGAACCCCCCCCTCAAGGTGCGAACTCCGGGCGCACCCCTACAACTCAAGGGGAGGGTCTGGGTGGGCATCTGTCCGCGGTGGCGGCTCCGGCGGTGGAAGAGGACACCACTCCACCACTGTCTTTGTCCCTCTCCTTCGCGTCCTTTGAGTGGCGACCCTCGCCCCCGACCATGGTCCAGGAACCTTCACTAAGGCCCCTCCTACATAGAAGAGACAGCTCAGGACAGAGAGGTAGCTCAGGACAGAGGGACAGCTCAGGACTAGTGGCAGCTCCGGACTGAGTGGCAGCTCCGGACTGAGTGGCAGCTCCGGACTGAGTGGCAGCTCCGGACTGAGTGGCAGCTCCGGACTGAGTGGCAGCTCCGGACTGAGTGGCAGCTCCGGACTGTAGGGCAGCTCCGGACTGTAGGGCAGCTCCGGACTGTAGTGCAGCTCCGGACTGGAAGGCAGCTCATGACTGGAAGGCAGCTCATGACTGGAGGGCAGCTCATGACTGGAGGGCAGCTCATGACTGGAGGGCAGCTCATGACTGGAGGGCAGCTCATGACTGGAGGGCAGCTCATGACTGGAGGGCAGCTCATGACTGGAGGGCAGCTCATGACTGTAGGGCAGCTCATGACTATAGGGCAGCTCATGACTGTAGGGCGGCTCATGACTGTAGGGCTGATCTGGCATCTTCTGACTGGATGGCGGCTCTGGCAGCTCCTGACTGGCTGGCGGCTCTGGCAGCTCCTGACTGGCTGGCGGCTCTGGCGGCTCCTGACTGGCTGGCGGCTCTGGCGGCTCCTGACTGGCTGGCGGCTCTGGCGGCTCCTGACTGGCTGGCGGCTCTGGCGGCTCCTGACTGGCTGGCGGCTCTGGCGGCTCCTTACTGGCTGGCGGCTCTGGCGGCTCCTGACTGGCTGGCGGCTCTGGCGGCTCCTGACTGGCTGGCGGCTCTGGCGGCTCCTGACTGGCTGGCGGCTCTGGCGGCTCCTGACTGACGGACGGCTCTGGCGGCTCCTGACTGACGGACGGCTCTAATGGCTCGGGACAGACGGGCGGCTCTAATGGCGCTGGGCAGACGGGCGGCTCTAATGGCGCTGGGCAGACGGATGGCTCAGAAGGCGCTGGGCAGACGGATGGCTCAG
The DNA here is from genome assembly GCF_029448725.1 of Salvelinus fontinalis. Taxonomy (NCBI): domain Eukaryota; kingdom Metazoa; phylum Chordata; class Actinopteri; order Salmoniformes; family Salmonidae; genus Salvelinus; species Salvelinus fontinalis. The sequence continues at coordinate 35,814,077 of NC_074677.1, forward strand.
AAGGCGCTGGGCAGACGGATGGCTCAGAAGGCGCTGGGCAGACGGATGGCTCAGAAGGCGCTGGGCAGACGGATGGCTCAGAAGGCGCTGGGCAGACGGATGGCTCAGACGGCGCTGGGCAGACGGATGGCACAGACGGCGCTGGGCAGACAGATGGCACAGACGGCGCTGGGCAGACAAATGGCTCAGACGGTGCTGGGCCGACAGATGGCTCAGACGGTGCTGGGCCGACAGATGGCTCAGACGGTGCTGGGCAGACAGCCGACTCTGACCTGCTGAGGCGCACAGTAGGCCGGGTGCGTGGTGCCGGAACTGGTGGTACCGGACTGGAGACCCGCACCTCAAGGCTAGTGCGGGGAGCAGGAACAGGGCACACTGGACTCTCGATGCGCACAGGAGGCTTGATGCGCGGTGCCGAAACTGGAGGCACTGAGCTTGAGACACGCACCACAGGGAGAGTGCGTGGAGGAGGAACAGGACTCTGGAGACGCACTGGAAGCCTGGTGCGTGTTGTAGGCACTGCTGGTACTGAGCTGGGGCGGGAAGGTGGCGCCGGATATACCGGACCGTGTAGGCGTACTGGCTCCCTTGAGCACTGAACCTGCCCAACCTTACCTGGTTGTATGCTCCTGTCGCCTGACCAGTGCGGGGAGGTGGAATAACCCGCACCGGGCTATGTAGGCGAACCGGGGACACCATGCGTAAGGCTGGTGCCATGTAAGCCGGCCCAAGGAGACGTACTGGTGGCCAGATATGTAGAGCCGGCTTCATGGCACTTGGCTCAATACTCATTCTAGCCCACCAGTGCGGGGAGGTGGAATAATCCGCACCGGGCTATAGACACGTACAGGAGACACCGTGCGCTCTACTGCGTAACACGGTGTCTGCCCGTACTCCCGCTCTCCACGGTTAGCCTGGGAAGTGGGCGCAGGTCTCCTAGCTGCCCTAGACCCACTACCTCTTAGCCCCCCCCCCCCCCAAGAAATTTTTGGGTTGTACTTGCGGGCTTTTCGGGCTTCCGTGCCCCTCATAAAGCCGGTTCCTCTCTCCGGTTTCCTCCGCTCTCCGAGCTGCCTCCAGCTGTTCCCATGGGCGGCGATTTACTCCAACTTTAGCCCATGGTCCTTTTCCTTCCATGATTTCCTCCCAAGACCAGAAATCCTGTTTCGTGCGCTGTCCGTTTACCCGCTGCTTGATCCGGGTTTGGTGGGTGGTTCTGTAACGGGCTTCCTCCTTCTCCTCATCCGAAGAGGAGTAGCAAGGATTTGACCAAAGTGCAGCGGGTTGTGAATACATAATGATTTATTCAAACAAACGACGAAACACGAAAACAAACACTTGGAAGGATTAACAAACTAACAAAATGAACTAAACAAACCTAAACTTAAGAACTTACATATAACACGAAGAACGCACGAACAGGGAAAACAGACTACACAAAAACCGAACGAACAAACATACCGAAACAGTCCCGTGTGGCGCAACATACACAGACACGGAAGACAACCACCCACAACAAACAATGTGAAACAACCTACCTTAATATGACTCTCAATTAGAGGAAACGCCAAACACCTGCCTCTAATTGAGAGCCATACCAGGCAACCCATTAACCCAACATAGAAAACATATAACATAGACTACCCACCCAAAACTCACGCCCCGACCAATTAAACACATACCAAACAACAGAAAATAGGTCAGGAACGTGACACATCATAGTGACTTGTCAGACCTCTCATCATAGTGACTTGTCAGACCTCTCATCATAGTGACTTGCCAGACCTCCCACTATAGTGACTTGTCAGACCTCTCACTATAGTGACTTGTCAGACCTCTCATCATAGTGACTTGCCAGACCTCTCACTATAGTGACTTGTCAGACCTCTCACTATAGTGACTTGCCAGACCTCTCACTATAGTGACTTGTCAGACCTCTCACTATAGTGACTTGTCAGACCTCTTACTATAGTGACTTGTCAGACCTCTCATCATAGTGACTTGTCAGACCTCTCATCATAGTGACTTGTCAGACCTCTCATCATAGTGACTTGCCAGACCTCTCACTATAGTGACTTGTCAGACCTCTCACTATAGTGACTTGGCAGACCTCTCACTATAGTGACTTGTCAGACCTCTCATCATAGTGACTTGTCAGACCTCTCATCATAGTGACTTGTCAGACCTCTCACTATAGTGACTTGTCAGACCTCTCATCATAGTGACTTGGCAGACCTCTCACTATAGTGACTTGCCAGACCTCTCTCAATATAGTGACTTGCCAGACCTCTCTCACTATAGTGACTTGCCAAACCTCTCACTATAGTGACTTGTCAGACCTCTCACTATAGTGACTTGTCAGACCTCTCACTATAATGACTTGCCAGACATCTCACTATATTGACTTGTCAGACCTCTCACTATAATGACTTGCCAGACATCTCACTATATTGACTTGTCAGACCTCTTACTATATTGACTTGTCAGACCTCTCACTATAATGACTTGCCAGACATCTCACTATATTGACTTGTCAGACCTCTTACTATTGTGACTTGTGAATGAACTACTATAGATGGGAAGGGGGAGACTGGTGGAATACAGCCTCTGGGTGCAGTTTTAGTAAACTGTTATGTAACACACACACACACACAGAGAGAGAGAGAGAGAGAGACACACAGACAGAGAGAGAGAGAGAGAGAGAGAGAGAGAGAGAGAGAGAGAGAGAGAGAGAGAGACACACACAGACAGAGAGAGAGAGAGAGAGACACAGACAGAGAGAGAGAGAGACACAGAGAGAGAGAGAGAGACACAGAGAGAGAGAGAGAGACACAGACAGAGAGAGAGAGACACAGAGAGAGAGAGAGAGAGACACAGACAGAGAGAGAGAGAGAGAGAGAGAGAGAGAGAGAGAGAGAGAGAGAGAGAGAGAGAGAGAGAGAGAGAGAGAGAGAGAGAGAGAGAGAGAGAGAGAGAGAGAGAGAGAGAGAGAGAGAGAGAGAGAGAGAGAGAGATTATTTCCACTCTTGTTATAGGGAGCCGGGGGTCAGGGTTGGAGGGTAAGACAGTGGGCCAGCTATCTGTCAGAGTGATGTGCTCACAGGGCCTGTCCCATCTCTCCCTGTTACACTGATTGACACTGATACACCGCTGTAGCATACGCACTGCTAACACTTATACAGCACAGAAGGGAGACAAATACCAGCAAGACTGTGTGTGTGTGTGTGTGTGTGTGTGTGTGTGTGTGTGTGTGTGTGTGTGTGTGTGTGTGTGTGTGTGTGTGTGTGTGTGTGTGTGTGTGTGTGTGTGTGTGTGTGTGTGTGTGTGTGTGTGTGTGTGTGTGTGTGTGTGTGTGTGTGTGTGTGTGTGTGTGTGTGTGTTTGTGTGATATAATATATATATATAGAGAGAGAGAGCGGTATACTGGGAGAGCGAGAGACAGAGGGGATGTGTGTGCGTTTGAGTGTAGTGGGTAAATAGTCAATAATAGCTGACACTTGTCAGCCCTCTGCTCTATACACACAAAGGTCTGTGGTCGGGCATTGTCTGACTCTGCCTCTCAGCCCCGCCCCTCCCCCGGGCCTCTCAAGCAGAGATAATTACCCTCATTGTGCCCCTTGCACGAGGGCGCACACACACACACACACACTCACACACACGCTTATTCGTGCCAAACAACACACCCGCCCACGTGCATATACTCAGTCTGATTGAGTAAAAGATGGCTGCCAGCGCCCCATCTGTTTCTGCCCCTCCTCCTTCTCTACCCTCCCACCACGCAGGGGCAAACTGGGAGACAGACAGAAAGAGAGAGTGAGCGAAAGGGAAAAAAGAAAGTAAGAGATGTCGCTACAATATCCTCCAGACTTTTGGAGACAACAGACTGTATTACAGTATTTATTGTACTGTAACAATCTGATCTGTTGTGGAAACATTTTGTACCAATGTACAACATGTACCAAACAATACTCTGCAGTCTCATAGGGAACTGGGGCTGTTTTGCTACAGTATCCAGTAACTCTGGTTGTTAATCCACACAGCTGTTGTAAAGGGTGGATGTTTTCATGTTTCAGTAATGCAGTGTGTTGCATTGCAAAGCCTGCATGTGATAGTAGTGTGTGTCTATGTGTGTTGTTGGTGTGGTTGGCTGGCTGATTTGCCCATTGTCATTGATGTTACCCCCTATGGCCTGCCATGTGCCGCATGGGATGGACAGCAGTGGAGGGAAGGATGGAGAGGGAGAGGGAGGGGTGAGATTGGTGGGATGGAGAGATGGAAGCTGGGATGGATAGAGAGAGCAAGGGGGTGGGGGTGACCTGACGCCTGTCCATGACAGTCGATGGGGTTTGGTTCCACAGGTCTTTAGGGGTCTCACGTGTGTCCCCCTCACCCTCCCCCACCCACCCTCACCTCTGTCCCTGTCCCACCTTGCCTGAGCATCACACTAGCACCACCACACTACACAACACAGCTCAGCATTGAACACATTGTTAATAAGCCCTGTGTTAATGTTTAATGAGCTCTCCGTGTTCAGGTGCTCTCAGCAACTTGACAGAAAATCTGAAAATGGCTTTATTGTGTTACGTGTGTGTGCGTTAGGTGCATGAGTGTGTGTGTGTGTATGTGTCGGTGTGTGTGTAATAAAGAGAAAGGAGGGGGTTAAGTGGCTTGCTACATTGTGGAAGCGATTGTGTGTGTGTCAGACCATTGTTTACACGATCCACCGCAGTCACAGACAAATGTAGCCATTAATGTATTCCAGCTTTGAGTGAACATACACAGATTTACAAAACAGATAGCAGCCTGCCACTGCTCTCCATGTGGTCTCCCACTCCCTTTCTCCCTCTCTCATTTCACTACGTATCCTGCCTTCTCTGCCTTCTCTCCTGCATTTCGAAGCCAGTACTCCTCTGTCTCTGGGGTAGAATGTGAGAACAGTTGTCGTAGCGGAGCACTGGCTACAGACTTTGCCAGTAGTTGTTGTGTGTGTGGGACAGAGTGCTACAAGCAGGGGAGCAGTGGCTGTGTTGATGATATAGTGAGGAGATATTAACGGGAGAGGGCAGTGGGGAAGGTAGAGGGCGGCTGGCCCATGTGTTCTTAATTGTCTGCACAGCCACAACAGCCCCAGTGGGACACGGAGGTGTATGTGAGGGGGAGGGCCCAGGCTGCCTGCCAGCGGGGTTCCAGGGTTGGGGTGGGCTGGGGATCGATCTGTAATGTAGTCTGTAAAGTCACACCCATTAGGCCAGGCCAGGGGATGGGAAGAAATGCATATCAGTATAACAGGACAGCCAGGCCTAGGGCCCCCTAGAGTTAGCTGGAGACGACACTATCAGTAGGACTGAGTCGAGGACACACTGCAAGGCCACTAGTCAGCTAGAGACCATACAGCCAACTCACAAATCCACCCAACAGACACGTAGAGACATGTACAGCACCAGCTTCCTGACCTCACATCCACAGAGCTGCTGAGACAGTCTCTTTAGAATGGGATGCACGAAGCTGGTGTTGTACATGTCTCTACGTGTCTGTTGGGTGGATTTGTGAATTGGCTGTATGGTCTCCAGCTGACTAGTAGCCTTGCAGTGTGTCCTGGGCTTAATATTATGCAAATATAATTTTTAAGTGTTTCTGCGTGTTCTAAGTCTTCCTGATAATGAGCAGAAATTGCTAGCGAGAATTATCTTTCCAACGAATACTACTTGGGAGCGTACGGATACTACTTGGGAGCGTACGGATACTACTTGGGAGCGTACGGATACTACTTGGGAGCGTACGGATACTACTTGGGAGCGTACGGATACTACTTGGGAGCGTACGGATGCTACTTTTGAAAACACATATTACCATTTCCAGGGATCATAATTAAAAGCTAGGTATCATAATTCCAGGTGTTGACAACAACCTAGACGATAGATATGCAGTGGACAACAAGTCCAGTCCAGGTGTATGGTTGCGCTGCAGTGAGGTGTGGTGCTACAGGGTAGAAGAGAGGGTGAGAGAGGAGGAGAGGGGTTAATGTGTGAGCCAGGTGGGCTAGGTGGAGGCGCTGGGTATCTTCCCTGGGCCACCATGTGGCCGTAGCCATCTGTTGCCTCTATTCATCAGACACACTCATTAGCTTTCTGTGAGGAAAGAGAGAGCAGCTCAATCTGCACGGAAAGCTCTCTCTGTGTACCTCTTTATTCTCAACCCCACCCCCCTCTCTCTCTCCCATCTATCCTCTTTCCATGCTCCCTCTCCATCGTCTCAGTCATCTAACTATGGGACAGGGAGATGGGGGGATAGGTCAGTCTGCCCCCGCCCCCTCCCTCCCTCCCCAACCCAACCCCCCACTGTCCTGGCCGGACAGGAAAGTGGGCCAGGCAACCCCCCCCCCCCCCCCCCCCCCACACACACACACACACACACACATAGACACAGAGTGCCTCTTTAATTTGGTCAGTGTGATATGTAATGGAGCCAATAGGTGGCTGAGAATAATGACCTGTTAGGGGTCAGAGCTGTGTGTGTTATATCATCAGGCTGCAATAATCTGCTATAACACGGCTACGTGACTGATATATTGGCCAACTGGTTAATTGATTTTGCTGAAATTGATCATATTAGGTGTAAATAACAGTCTATTTTTGTATCATTTTTTTTCTTCTGTATCCCTCCTTCCCCTACAGCATATGCTCCTTCCAGCCTTTTCCTAACCTCTCTTGCCTGGTTCCTCCCCCTCTTGCCTGGTTCCTCCCCTCTTGCCTGGTTCTTCCCCCTCTTGTCTGGTTTCTCACCTCTCTCTCACTGTTCCTCCCCCTCTTGTCTGGTTTCTCACCTCTCTCTCACTGCCCCCCCCCCTCTTGTCTGGTTTCTCACCTCTCGCTCACTGTTCCTCCCCCTCTTGTCTGGTTTCTCACCTCTCTCTCACTGTTCCTCCCCCTCTTGTCTGGTTCCTCCCCCTCTTGTCTGGTTTCTCACCTCCCTCTCACTGTTCCTCCCCCTCTTGTCTGGTTCCTCCCCCTCTTGTCTGGTTTCTCACCTCTCTCTCACTGTTCCTCCCCCTCTTGCCTGGTTCCTCCCCCTCTTGTCTGGTTTCTCACCTCTCTCTCACTGTTCCTCCCCCTCTTGTCTGGTTTCTCACCTCTCTCTCACTGTTCCTCCCCCTCTTGTCTGGTTTCTCACCTCTCTCTCACTGTTCCTCCCCCTCTTGTCTGATTTCTCACCTCTCTCACTGAACCTCCCCCTCTTGCCTGGTTCCTCCCCCTCGTGTCTAGCTTCTCACCTCCCTCTCTCACTGTTCCTCCCCCTCTTGTCTGTTTTCTCACCTCTCTCTCACTGTTCCTCCCCCTCTTAACTGGTTCCTCCCCCTCTTGTCTGGTTTCTCACCTCTCTCTCACTGTTCCTCCCCCTCTTGTCTGAATCCTCACCTCTCTCTCACTGTTCCTACCCCTCTTGTCTGGTTTCTCACCTCTCTCTCACTGTTCCTCCCCCTCTTGTCTGGTTCCTCCCCCTCTTATCTGGTTTCTCAACTCCCTCTCACTGTTCCTCCCCCTCTTGCCTGGTTCCTCCCCCACTTGCCTGGTTCCTCCCCCTCTTGTCTGGTTCCTCACCTCTTGCCTGGTTCCTCCCCCTCGTGTCTAGTTCCTCACCTCTCTCTCACTGTTCCTCCCCCTCTTGTCCGGTTTCTCACCTCTCGCTCACTGTTCCTCCCCCTCTTGTCTGGTTTCTCACCTCTCTCACTGTTCCTCCCCCTCTTGCCTGGTTCCTCCCCTCTTGCCTGGTTCCTCCCCCTCTTGTCTGGTTCCTCACCTCTTGCCTGGTTCCTCCCCCTCGTGTCTAGTTCCTCACCTCTCTCTCACTGTTCCTCCCCCTCTTGTCCGGTTTCTCACCTCTCGCTCACTGTTCCTCCCCCTCTTGCCTGGTTCCTCCCCCTCTTGTATGGTTTCTCACCTCTCTCACTGTTCCTCCCCCTCTTGTCTGGTTTCTCACCTCTCTCTCTCTGTGCCTCCCCCTCTTGTCTGGTTTCTCACCTCTCTCTCACTGTTCCTCCCTCTCTTGCTTGGTTCCTCACCTCTCTTGCCTGGTTCCTCCCCCTCTTGTCTGGTTTCTCACCTCTCTCTCACTGTTCCTCCCCCTCTTGTCTGCTTTCTCACCTCTCTCTCACTGTTCCTCCCCCTCTTGTCTGGTTTCTTACCTCTCTCTCACTGTTCCTCCCCCTCTTGTCTGGTTTCTCACCTCTCTCTCACTGTTCCTCCCCCTCTTGTCTGGTTTCTCACCTCTCTCTCACTGTTCCTCCCCCTCTTGTCTGAATCCTCACCTCTCTCTCACTGTTCCTCCCCCTCTTGTCTGGTTTCTCTCCTCTCTCTCACTGTTCCTCCCTCTCTTGCCTGGTTCCTCACCTCTCTTGCCTGGTTCCTCCCCCTCTTGTCTGGTTTCTCACCTCTCTCTCACTGTTCCTCCCCCTCTTGTCTGCATTCTCACCTCTCTCTCACTGTTCCTCCCCCTCTTGTCTGGTTTCTTACCTCTCTCTCACTGTTCCTCCCCCTCTTGTCTGGTTTCTCAGCTCTCTCTCACTGTTCCTCCCCCTCTTGTCTGGTTTCTCACCTCTCTCTCACTGTGCCTCCCCCTCTTGCCTGGTTCCTCACCTCTCTCTCACGGTTCCTCCCCCTCTTGTCTGGTTTCTCACCTCTCTCTCACTGTTCCTCCCCCTCTTGCCTGGTTCCTCCCCCTCTTGAATGGTTTCTCACCTCTCTCACTGTTCCTCCCCCTCTTGTCTGGTTTCTCACCTCTCTCACAGTGTTCCTCCCCCTCTTTTCTGGTTCCTCACCTCTCTCTCACTGTGCCTCCCCCTCTTGTCTGGTTTCTCACCTCTCTCACACTGATCCTCCCCCTCTTGTCTGGTTTCTCACCTCTCTCTCACTGTCCCTCCCCCTCTTCTCTGGATCCTCTCCTCTCTCTCTCATTGTTCCTCCTCCTCTTGTCTGGTTCCTCACCTCTCTCTCACTGTTCCTCCCCCTAATGTCTGGTTACTCACCTCTCTCACGGTTCCTCCCCCTCTTGTCTGGTTTCTCACCTCTCTCTCACTGTTCCTCCCCCTTCTTGCCTAGTTCCTCCCCCTCTTGTCTGATTCTCACCTCTCTCTCACTGTTCCTCCCCCTCTTGTCTGGGTTCTCACCTCTCTCTCTCAGTTCCTCCCCCTCTTGTCTGGTTCCTCACCTTTCTCTCAGAGTGCCTCCCCCTCTTGTCTGGATTCTCACCTCTCTCTCACTGTTCCTCCCCCTCTTGTCTGGTTTCTCAGCCCTCTCTCACTGTTTCTCCCTCTCTTGCCTTGTTCCTCCCCCTCTTGTCTGGTTTCTCACCTCTCTCTCACTGTTCCTCCCCCTCTTGTCTGAATCCTCACCTCTCTCACTGTTCCTCCCCCTCTTGTCTGGTTTCTCACCTCTCTCTCACTGTTCCTCCCCCTCTTGTCTGAATCCTCACCTCTCTCACTGTTCCTCCCCCTCTTGCCTGGTTCCTCACCTCTCTCTCACTGTTCCTCCCCCTCTTTTCCGGTTTCTCACCTCTCTCTCACTCTTCCTCCCCCTCTTGCCTGGTTCCTCCCCCTCTTGTATGGTATCTCACCTCTCTCACTGTTCCTCCCCCTCTTGTCTGGTTTCTCACCTCTCTCACACTGTTCCTCCCCCTCTTGTCTGGTTCCTCACCTCTCTCTCACTGTGCCTCCCACTCTTGTCTGGATCCTCACCTCTCTCTCACTGTCCCCCCCCCCCCTTGTCTGGTTTCTCACCTCTCTCACACTGATCCTCCCCCTCTTGTCTGGTTTCTCACCTCTCTCTCACTGTTCCTCCCCCTCTTGTCTGGATCCTCACCTCTCTCTCTCATTGTTCCTCCTCCTCTTGTCTGGTTCCTCACCTCTCTCTCATTGTTCCTCCCCCTCTTGTCTGGTTACTTACCTCTCGCACTGTTCCTCCCCCTCTTGTCTGGTTTCTCACCTCTCTCTCACTGTTCCTCCCCCTCTTGCCTGGTTCCTCCCCCTCTTGTCTGATTCTCACCTCTCTCTCACAGTTCCTCCCCCTCTTGTCTGGTTCCTCACCTCTCTCTCACTGTTCCTCCCCCTCTTGCTTGGGTCCTCCCCATCTTGCCTGATTCATCCACCTCTTGTCTGGTTTCTCACCTCTCTGTCAGTTCCTCCCCCTCTTGTCTGGTTCCTCACCTTTCTCTCACAGTGCCTCCCCATCTTGTCTGGATTCTCCCCTCTCTCTCACTGTTCCTCCTCCTCTTGTCTGGTTTCTCACCTCTCTCTCACTGTTCCTCTCTCTCTTGCCTGGTTCCTGCCCCTTTTGTCTGGTTTCTCACCTCTCTCTCACTGTTCCTCCCCCTCTTAACTGGTTCCTCCCCCTCTTGTCTGGTTTCTCACCTCTCTCTCACTGTTCCTCCCCCTCTTGTTTGAATCCTCACCTCTCTCTCACTGTTCCTACCCCTCTTGTCTGGTTTCTCACCTCTCTCTCACTGTTCCTCCCCCTCTTGTCTGGTTCCTCCCCCTCTTATCTGGTTCACTGTTCCTCCCCCTCTTGTCCGGTTTCTCACCTCTCGCTCACTGTTCCTCCCCCTCTTGTCTGGTTTCTCACCTCTCTCACTGTTCCTCCCCCTCTTGCCTGGTTCCTCCCCTCTTGCCTGGTTCCTCCCCCTCTTGTCTGGTTCCTCACCTCTTGCCTGGTTCCTCCCCCTCGTGTCTAGTTCCTCACCTCTCTCTCACTGTTCCTCCCCCTCTTGTCCGGTTTCTCACCTCTCGCTCACTGTTCCTCCCCCTCTTGCCTGGTTCCTCCCCCTCTTGTATGGTTTCTCACCTCTCTCACTGTTCCTCCCCCTCTTGTCTGGTTTCTCACCTCTCTCTCTCTGTGCCTCCCCCTCTTGTCTGGTTTCTCACCTCTCTCTCACTGTTCCTCCCTCTCTTGCCTGGTTCCTCACCTCTCTTGCCTGGTTCCTCCCCCTCTTGTCTGGTTTCTTACCTCTCTCTCACTGTTCCTCCCCCTCTTGTCTGCTTTCTCACCTCTCTCTCACTGTTCCTCCCCCTCTTGTCTGGTTTCTTACCTCTCTCTCACTGTTCCTCCCCCTCTTGTCTGGTTTCTCACCTCTCTCTCACTGTTCCTCCCCCTCTTGTCTGGTTTCTCACCTCTCTCTCACTGTTCCTCCCCCTCTTGTCTGAATCCTCACCTCTCTCTCACTGTTCCTCCCCCTCTTGTCTGGTTTCTCACCTCTCTCTCACTGTTCCTCCCTCTCTTGCCTGGTTCCTCACCTCTCTTGCCTGGTTCCTCCCCCTCTTGTCTGGTTTCTCACCTCTCTCTCACTGTTCCTCCCCCTCTTGTCTGCATTCTCACCTCTCTCTCACTGTTCCTCCCCCTCTTGTCTGGTTTCTTACCTCTCTCTCACTGTTCCTCCCCCTCTTGTCTGGTTTCTCAGCTCTCTCTCACTGTTCCTCCCCCTCTTGTCTGGTTTCTCACCTCTCTCTCACTGTGCCTCCCCCTCTTGCCTGGTTCCTCACCTCTCTCTCACGGTTCCTCCCCCTCTTGTCTGGTTTCTCACCTCTCTCTCACTGTTCCTCCCCCTCTTGCCTGGTTCCTCCCCCTCTTGTATGGTTTCTCACCTCTCTCACTGTTCCTCCCCCTCTTGTCTGGTTTCTCACCTCTCTCACAGTGTTCCTCCCCCTCTTTTCTGGTTCCTCACCTCTCTCTCACTGTGCCTCCCCCTCTTGTCTGGTTTCTCACCTCTCTCACACTGATCCTCCCCCTCTTGTCTGGTTTCTCACCTCTCTCTCACTGTCCCTCCCCCTCTTCTCTGGATCCTCTCCTCTCTCTCTCATTGTTCCTCCTCCTCTTGTCTGGTTCCTCACCTCTCTCTCACTGTTCCTCCCCCTAATGTCTGGTTACTCACCTCTCTCACGGTTCCTCCCCCTCTTGTCTGGTTTCTCACCTCTCTCTCACTGTTCCTCCCCCTTCTTGCCTAGTTCCTCCCCCTCTTGTCTGATTCTCACCTCTCTCTCACTGTTCCTCCCCCTCTTGTCTGGGTTCTCACCTCTCTCTCTCAGTTCCTCCCCCTCTTGTCTGGTTCCTCACCTTTCTCTCAGAGTGCCTCCCCCTCTTGTCTGGATTCTCACCTCTCTCTCACTGTTCCTCCCCCTCTTGTCTGGTTTCTCAGCCCTCTCTCACTGTTTCTCCCTCTCTTGCCTTGTTCCTCCCCCTCTTGTCTGGTTTCTCACCTCTCTCTCACTGTTCCTCCCCCTCTTGTCTGAATCCTCACCTCTCTCACTGTTCCTCCCCCTCTTGTCTGGTTTCTCACCTCTCTCTCACTGTTCCTCCCCCTCTTGTCTGAATCCTCACCTCTCTCACTGTTCCTCCCCCTCTTGCCTGGTTCCTCACCTCTCTCTCACTGTTCCTCCCCCTCTTGTCCGGTTTCTCACCTCTCTCTCACTCTTCCTCCCCCTCTTGCCTGGTTCCTCCCCCTCTTGTATGGTATCTCACCTCTCTCACTGTTCCTCCCCCTCTTGTCTGGTTTCTCACCTCTCTCACACTGTTCCTCCCCCTCTTGTCTGGTTCCTCACCTCTCTCTCACTGTGCCTCCCCCTCTTGTCTGGATCCTCACCTCTCTCTCTCATTGTTCCTCCTCCTCTTGTCTGGTTCCTCACCTCTCTCTCATTGTTCCTCCCCCTCTTGTCTGGTTACTTACCTCTCGCACTGTTCCTCCCCCTCTTGTCTGGTTTCTCACCTCTCTCTCACTGTTCCTCCCCCTCTTGCCTGGTTCCTCCCCCTCTTGTCTGATTCTCACCTCTCTCTCACAGTTCCTCCCCCTCTTGTCTGGTTCCTCACCTCTCTCTCACTGTTCCTCCCCCTCTTGCTTGGGTCCTCCCCATCTTGCCTGATTCATCCACCTCTTGTCTGGTTTCTCACCTCTCTGTCAGTTCCTCCCCCTCTTGTCTGGTTCCTCACCTTTCTCTCACAGTGCCTCCCCATCTTGTCTGGATTCTCCCCTCTCTCTCACTGTTCCTCCTCCTCTTGTCTGGTTTCTCACCTCTCTCTCACTGTTCCTCTCTCTCTTGCCTGGTTCCTGCCCCTTTTGTCTGGTTTCTCACCTCTCTCTCACTGTTCCTCCCCCTCTTGTCTGGTTTCTCACCTCTCTCTCACTGTTCCTCCCTCTCTTGCCTGGTTCCTCCCCCTCTTGTCTGGTTCCTCACCTCTTGCCTGGTTCCTCCCCCTCGTGTCTAGTTCCTCACCTCTCTCTCACTGTTCCTCCCCCTCTTGTCCGGTTTCTCACCTCTCGCTCACTGTTCCTCCCCCTCTTGTCTGGTTTCTCACCTCTCTCACTGTTCCTCCCCCTCTTGCCTGGTTCCTCCCCTCTTGCCTGGTTCCTCCCCCTCTTGTCTGGTTCCTCACCTCTTGCCTGGTTCCTCCCCCTCGTGTCTAGTTCCTCACCTCTCTCTCACTGTTCCTCCCCCTCTTGTCCGGTTTCTCACCTCTCGCTCACTGTTCCTCCCCCTCTTGCCTGGTTCCTCCCCCTCTTGTATGGTTTCTCACCTCTCTCACTGTTCCTCCCCCTCTTGTCTGGTTTCTCACCTCTCTCTCTCTGTGCCTCCCCCTCTTGTCTGGTTTCTCACCTCTCTCTCACTGTTCCTCCCTCTCTTGCCTGGTTCCTCACCTCTCTTGCCTGGTTCCTCCCCCTCTTGTCTGGTTTCTCACCTCTCTCTCACTGTTCCTCCCCCTCTTGTCTGCTTTCTCACCTCTCTCTCACTGTTCCTCCCCCTCTTGTCTGGTTTCTTACCTCTCTCTCACTGTTCCTCCCCCTCTTGTCTGGTTTCTCACCTCTCTCTCACTGTTCCTCCCCCTCTTGTCTGGTTTCTCCCCTCTCTCTCACTGTTCCTCCCCCTCTTGTCTGAATCCTCACCTCTCTCTCACTGTTCCTCTCCCTCTTGTCTGGTTTCTCACCCCTCTCTCACTGTTCCTCCCTCTCTTGCCTGGTTCCTCACCTCTCTTGCCTGGTTCCTCCCCCTCTTGTCTGGTTTCTCACCTCTCTCTCACTGTTCCTCCCCCTCTTGTCTGCATTCTCACCTCTCTCTCACTGTTCCTCCCCCTCTTGTCTGGTTTCTTACCTCTCTCTCACTGTTCCTCCCCCTCTTGTCTGGTTTCTCAGCTCTCTCTCACTGTTCCTCCCCCTCTTGTCTGGTTTCTCACCTCTCTCTCACTGTGCCTCCCCCTCTTGCCTGGTTCCTCACCTCTCTCTCACGGTTCCTCCCCCTCTTGTCTGGTTTCTCACCTCTCTCTCACTGTTCCTCCCCCTCTTGCCTGGTTCCTCCCCCTCTTGTATGGTTTCTCACCTCTCTCACTGTTCCTCCCCCTCTTGTCTGGTTTCTCACCTCTCTCACAGTGTTCCTCCCCCTCTTTTCTGGTTCCTCACCTCTCTCTCACTGTGCCTCCCCCTCTTGTCTGGTTTCTCACCTCTCTCACACTGATCCTCCCCCTCTTGTCTGGTTTCTCACCTCTCTCTCACTGTCCCTCCCCCTCTTCTCTGGATCCTCTCCTCTCTCTCTCATTGTTCCTCCTCCTCTTGTCTGGTTCCTCACCTCTCTCTCACTGTTCCTCCCCCTAATGTCTGGTTACTCACCTCTCTCACGGTTCCTCCCCCTCTTGTCTGGTTTCTCACCTCTCTCTCACTGTTCCTCCCCCTTCTTGCCTAGTTCCTCCCCCTCTTGTCTGATTCTCACCTCTCTCTCACTGTTCCTCCCCCTCTTGTCTGGGTTCTCACCTCTCTCTCTCAGTTCCTCCCCCTCTTGTCTGGTTCCTCACCTTTCTCTCAGAGTGCCTCCCCCTCTTGTCTGGATTCTCACCTCTCTCTCACTGTTCCTCCCCCTCTTGTCTGGTTTCTCAGCCCTCTCTCACTGTTTCTCCCTCTCTTGCCTTGTTCCTCCCCCTCTTGTCTGGTTTCTCACCTCTCTCTCACTGTTCCTCCCCCTCTTGTCTGAATCCTCACCTCTCTCACTGTTCCTCCCCCTCTTGTCTGGTTTCTCACCTCTCTCTCACTGTTCCTCCCCCTCTTGTCTGAATCCTCACCTCTCTCACTATTCCTCCCCCTCTTGCCTGGTTCCTCACCTCTCTCTCACTGTTCCTCCCCCTCTTGTCCGGTTTCTCACCTCTCTCTCACTCTTCCTCCCCCTCTTGCCTGGTTCCTCCCCCTCTTGTATGGTATCTCACCTCTCTCACTGTTCCTCCCCCTCTTGTCTGGTTTCTCACCTCTCTCACACTGTTCCTCCCCCTCTTGTCTGGTTCCTCACCTCTCTCTCACTGTGCCTCCCACTCTTGTCTGGATCCTCACCTCTCTCTCACTGTCCCCCCCCCCCCTTGTCTGGTTTCTCACCTCTCTCACACTGATCCTCCCCCTCTTGTCTGGTTTCTCACCTCTCTCTCACTGTTCCTCCCCCTCTTGTCTGGATCCTCACCTCTCTCTCTCATTGTTCCTCCTCCTCTTGTCTGGTTCCTCACCTCTCTCTCATTGTTCCTCCCCCTCTTGTCTGGTTACTTACCTCTCGCACTGTTCCTCCCCCTCTTGTCTGGTTTCTCACCTCTCTCTCACTGTTCCTCCCCCTCTTGCCTGGTTCCTCCCCCTCTTGTCTGATTCTCACCTCTCTCTCACAGTTCCTCCCCCTCTTGTCTGGTTCCTCACCTCTCTCTCACTGTTCCTCCCCCTCTTGCTTGGGTCCTCCCCATCTTGCCTGATTCATCCACCTCTTGTCTGGTTTCTCACCTCTCTGTCAGTTCCTCCCCCTCTTGTCTGGTTCCTCACCTTTCTCTCACAGTGCCTCCCCATCTTGTCTGGATTCTCCCCTCTCTCTCACTGTTCCTCCTCCTCTTGTCTGGTTTCTCACCTCTCTCTCACTGTTCCTCTCTCTCTTGCCTGGTTCCTGCCCCTTTTGTCTGGTTTCTCACCTCTCTCTCACTGTTCCTCCCCCTCTTGTCTGGTTTCTCACCTCTCTCTCACTGTTCCTCCCTCTCTTGCCTGGTTCCTCCCCCTCTTGTCTGGTTTCTCACCTCTCTCTCACTGTTCCTACCCCTCTTGTCTGGTTTCTCACCACTCTCTCACTGTGCCTCCCCCTCTTGTCTGGTTTCTCACCTCTCTCTCACTGTTCCTCCCCCTCTTGTCTGGTTTCTCACCTCTCTCTCTCTGTTCCTCCCCCTCTTGTCTGGTTCCTCACCTCTCTCTCACTGTGCCTCCCACTCTTGTCTGGATCCTCACCTCTCTCTCACTGTCCCCCCCCCCCCTCTTGTCTGGTTTCTCACCTCTCTCACACTGATCCTCCCCCTCTTGTCTGGTTTCTCACCTCTCTCTCACTGTTCCTCCCCCTCTTGTCTGGATCCTCACCTCTCTCTCTCATTGTTCCTCCTCCTCTTGTCTGGTTCCTCACCTCTCTCTCACTGTTCCTCCCCCTCTTGTCTGGTTACTTACCTCTCGCACTGTTCCTCCCCCTCTTGTCTGGTTTCTCACCTCTCTCTCACTGTTCCTCCCCCTCTTGCCTGGTTCCTCCCCCTCTTGTCTGATTCTCACCTCTCTCTCACAGTTCCTCCCCCTCTTGTCTGGTTCCTCACCTCTCTCTCACTGTTCCTCCCCCTCTTGCTTGGGTCCTCCCCATCTTGCCTGATTCATCCACCTCTTGTCTGGTTTCTCACCTCTCTGTCAGTTCCTCCCCCTCTTGTCTGGTTCCTCACCTTTCTCTCACAGTGCCTCCCCATCTTGTCTGGATTCTCCCCTCTCTCTCACTGTTCCTCCTCCTCTTGTCTGGTTTCTCACCTCTCTCTCACTGTTCCTCCCTCTCTTGCCTGGTTCCTGCCCCTTTTGTCTGGTTTCTCACCTCTCTCTCACTGTTCCTCCCCCTCTTGTCTGGTTTCTCACCTCTCTCTCACTGTTCCTCCCTCTCTTGCCTGGTTCCTACCCCTCTTGTCTGGTTTCTCACCACTTTCTCACTGTGCCTCCCCCTCTTGTCTGGTTTCTCACCTCTCTCTCACTGTTCCTCCCCCTCTTGTCTGGTTTCTCACCTCTCTCTCACTGTTCCTCCCCCTCTTGCCTGGTTCCTCCCCCTCTTGTCTGATTCTCACCTCTCTCTCACAGTTCTTCCCCCTCTTGTCTGGTTTCTCACCTCTCTCTCACTGTCCCCCCCCCCCCTCTTGTCTGGTTTCTCACCTCTCTCACACTGATCCTCCCCCTCTTGTCTGGTTTCTCACCTCTCTCTCACTGTTCCTCCCCCTCTTGTCTGGATCCTCACCTCTCTCTCTCATTGTTCCTCCTCCTCTTGTCTGGTTCCTCACCTCTCTCTCACTGTTCCTCCCCCTCTTGTCTGGTTACTTACCTCTCGCACTGTTCCTCCCCCTCTTGTCTGGTTTCTCACCTCTCTCTCACTGTTCCTCCCCCTCTTGCCTGGTTCCTCCCCCTCTTGTCTGATTCTCACCTCTCTCTCACAGTTCCTCCCCCTCTTGTCTGGTTCCTCACCTCTCTCTCACTGTTCCTCCCCCTCTTGCTTGGGTCCTCCCCATCTTGCCTGATTCATCCACCTCTTGTCTGGTTTCTCACCTCTCTGTCAGTTCCTCCCCCTCTTGTCTGGTTCCTCACCTTTCTCTCACAGTGCCTCCCCATCTTGTCTGGATTCTCCCCTCTCTCTCACTGTTCCTCCTCCTCTTGTCTGGTTTCTCACCTCTCTCTCACTGTTCCTCCCTCTCTTGCCTGGTTCCTGCCCCTTTTGTCTGGTTTCTCACCTCTCTCTCACTGTTCCTCCCCCTCTTGTCTGGTTTCTCACCTCTCTCTCACTGTTCCTCCCTCTCTTGCCTGGTTCCTACCCCTCTTGTCTGGTTTCTCACCACTTTCTCACTGTGCCTCCCCCTCTTGTCTGGTTTCTCACCTCTCTCTCACTGTTCCTCCCCCTCTTGTCTGGTTTCTCACCTCTCTCTCACTGTTCCTCCCCCTCTTGCCTGGTTCCTCCCCCTCTTGTCTGATTCTCACCTCTCTCTCACAGTTCTTCCCCCTCTTGTCTGGTTTCTCACCTCTCTCTCATTGTTCCTCCCCCTCTTGTCTGAATCCTCACTGCTCTCTCGCTGTTCCTCCCCCTCTTGTCTGGTTTCTCACCTCTCTCTCACTGTTCCTCCCCCTCTTGTCTGAATCCTCACCTCTCTCTCACTGTTCCTCCCCCTCTTGTCTGGTTTCTCACCTCTCTCTCACTGTTCCTCCCCCTCTTGTCTGGTTTCTCACCTCTCTCTTACTGTTCCTCCCCCTCTTGTCTGGTTTCTCACCTCTCTCTTACTGTTCCTCCCCCTCTTGTCTGAATCCTCACCTCTCTCTCACTGTTCCTCCCCCTCTTGTCTGAATCCTCACCTCTCTCTCACTGTTCCTCCCCCTCTTGTCTGGTTTCTCACCTCTCTCTCACTGTTCCTCCCCCTCTTGTCTGGTTTCTCACCTCTCTCTTACTGTTCCTCCCCCTCTTGTCTGGTTTCTCACCTCTCTCTCACTGTTCCTCCCCCTCTTGTCTGGTTTCTCACCTCTCTCTCACTGTTCCTCCCCCTCTTGTCTGAATCCTCACCTCTCTCTCACTGTTCCTCCCCCTCTTGTCTGGTTTCTCACCTCTCTCTCACTGTTCCTCCCCCTCTTGTCTGGTTTCTCACCTCTCTCTCACTGTTCCTCCCCCTCTTGTCTGGTTTCTCACCTCTCTCTCACTGTTCCTCCCCCTCTTGTCTGGTTTCTCACCTCTCTCTCACTGTTCCTCCCCCTCTTGCCTGGTTCCTCCCCCTCTTGTATGGTTTCTCACCTCTCTCACTGTTCCTCCCCCTCTTGTC